>NC_053164.1:155490435-155599539 GCF_016835505.1 Polypterus senegalus | reverse complement strand
AGCGAATATTGGCAGTATTGTGTCCTTCCATTCGGGTTACACGGGGCTCCTGCGACTTTCCGTCTGGTGGACAAAGTCCTCTGACTTCATAATGTGTATAGTGTTGCCTATCTAGATGACATTGTTATCTATTCCAGTATATGGAAGGATCACATAGAACAGGTGAAAGCGGTATTGCAGACGCTAGCAGAAGCCGGGCTTCGAATCAATCCTAAGAAGTGTTTCTTTGGATTGAAAGAGGTTAAATATTTAGGCTACCTGGTGGATCGGGGTACCAACAAACCACAATGTTCAAAGGTAGAAGCCATTCTGAAATAGCCAACGTCCGCTAACCAAGTGGCAGGTTCAAGCATTTCTCGGTCTGGTCAGGTACTACCGCCGCTTTGTACTTCTGTTTTCGGAGAGAGAGTGGAGCCCTTGACTGATTTGACAATGAAGAAGGCTCCCAACTATGTGGTATGGACTGATAAGACGGACACTGCATTCTGTGACTCGAAGAAGGCCCTTACTTTAACACCTATTTTGAAAACATTTCTCTTCCTTTTTATTCTCCAGATGGATGCTTCAAACACAGGCCTGGGTGTCGTTTTGAGCCAGAGCGTCGATGGTGTTGAGCATCCCGTTATGTTCCTGAGCCGGAAACTGCTGGATCGGGATACCAGGTATGTGGAAAGAGAAGCCCTGGTGATTAAATGAGTGATCATGCAGTTGAGGTAGTACCTCCTGGATTGTGAGTTCACTCTGGTGATGGACAATGCACCACTACAGTGGAAGCCCTCCACAAGGAGTAAAATCCACAGGTCACTAGGTGGTTTCTTGATCTTCAACCATACAAGTTTTTTTCTTGTTCATCGTAGGGGCTCTCTCCATGCTAATGCCGATGCTCTTTGTCGAGTACACTACCTCTCGGTGCTGGACACCTGACCTGATGGGTCTGGGCTGAGGACAGGGCTCTGTTACACACACGTGCGAGGAGGAGGCAGCTAAAGGGCTTGAGTAATGGTAATACCATATCAGACCAGAGGGCGGCAGGGTGTACTGACTGTCTTTCTCAGTTCCTTGCAGACCGCTCCAAGTAAATCCCACCAGGTTCTGCCCCCTTTGATGATGTCACTTCCGGTTCTGTTGCCATTGAGGATGTCAATTTCGGTTCCGGCCCCAATGATGTCATTTCCTCTCCAGGCCTTTAAAGCCTCCATCTTACATTCAGTCGGGCAGTTCTGTTTGGACTCAGTCTTGTGAAAATCTCAGTTCAATTATTGTCAAACTTTTGCAGCCAGGATATAATATAAGGATGGCTGCCCCAAACCTTTATAATATCTGGAGTGTATTCCTTGTCCCTATATATATATTGTCACAAGAATGAGACATACTCAGATAAAGGTTTGGGGCAGCCACCCGTATAATCTGGTATCCTGGCTGCAAAGTCGTTCTTTTATAGAAATACACAGCACTGAAGTGCATACAACTGAGTCCAAAACAAGACTGAGGGAAAAGGGAAAAAGGGCAGGTTTTTAAAGGGGAAGACAGGAAGTGAGGTCATAAGGATCGGGCATGTGTTCATCAATAATTGGATCAAGCCCGGACGTGACATCAGAGGGGCTGGAGCTGGTAAGGTCTATTTCCATTGGCTCGGTCCCGGAAGTGACGTCAAGAGAGCCAGGTGGAATCTCCCAGGAATGGTCTACAGGAAAGGGAGAAAAAGAGTCAGTGCACTCTGCCACATCCCAGCATTCTTCAGAACTGCCTTCACTCAAGCCCTTTAGCTGCCTCCCATGTGCACGTGTGTGACAAGGCCCCCCCCTTTAGCCCAGACCTGTCGGGTCGGGCGACCCTAACCGAGAGGTCGTGAACCCGAGAAAGAGCATCAGCGTTGGCATGGAGACCACCCCGGCGATGAACGAGCGAAAACTTATACTGCTGTAGGTCAAGAAACCACCGGGTGTCCCGCGGATTCAACTCCTTGTGCAGGGCCATCCACTGTAGAGGTGCATGGTCTGTGACAAGGGTGAATTCCCGGCCCAACAGGTAGTACCTAAGCTGAGTAATCGCCCATTTAATCGCCAAAGCCTCCCTTTCCACCGCTGCATACCTGGTCTCCCGGTCCAACAGTTTCCGGCTCAGAAACATGATGGCTCAGCACGGCGCCCAGGCCTGTGTCCGAAGCGTCTATCTGGAGGATGAAAGACAAGAAAAGTTAGGTGCCATCAAAATAGGTGTGGACGTAAGGGCCTGCTTTAAGTCACCAAATGCAGCGCCTGTCTTCTCAGTCCATACCACAATGTTCGGGGCCCTCTTCTTTGTTAAATCAGTCACGGGCGCCGCTCTCTACGAGAACCGGGGTACAAACCGGCGGTAGTACCCGGTTAACCCGAGAAAGGCTTGGACCTGACGCTTGGTTTGCGGATGGGCCATTTCAAAATGGCATCAACTTTGGAGCACTGTGGCCTTACGGTACCCTGACCCACCAGGTAACCTAAATATTTGGCCTCACTCAATCCAAAGAAGCATTTCTTGGGATTAATCCGGAGCCCGGCCTCACCAAGTGTCCGCAATACCGCTCAGACATGCTCTAGGTGTTCCCTCTATGTGCTGGAATAGATGACCATGTCATCCAGGTAGGCAGCACTGTATGAGTTATGAGGCCGAAGCACTTTGTCCACCAGACGCTGGAAGGTTGCTGGAGCCCCGTGTAACCCAAATGGAAGGACACGATACTGCCAGTGTCCGCTAGGGGTACTAAATGTGTTTTTTTCCTTTGCAGAGTCCGTTAAAGGAACCTGCCAGTACCCTTTTGTCATGTCAAGTGTGGTCAAATATCAAGCCTGTCCAAGCCTCTCGAGGATGTCGTCCACTCGTGGCATTGAATAGGCATCAAATCGGGAGACTTGATTAAGCCGACGGAAGTCATTGCAAAACCTCCAACTCCCGTCAGGCTTACCAACGAGCACAATGGGGCTGGACCAGGGACTATAACTTTCCTCAATCACACCTAGTTCCAGCCTGCGCTTGATCTCAAGCGCCACTTCAGCCCTTTTTGCCTCTGGAGAACGATACGGGCGTTCTCAGACAATAACCCCGGGCTCTGTCACAATATTGTGCTCAACCAGAGAGGTCCTTCCGGGGTTTTCACTGACTACCTCCCGAACGGCCCGGATAACTGTTTCCAGCTCCTGCCGTTTTCTGAGTCCGTACCAAAGTTAAGGCTGTGTGTGTGAGCGAAGAGTGAGCGGGGCTGGCCGGAGAAGGGATCGAGGTCCCTGTACTTCCACGGTTTCAGCAGTTTCCCATGATAAACCCGCTCCTTTTTCATGTGTGTTCCGTTTCTACAGTAATCTGAGTAAACACATTGCTAAAACTGAAACTTTGTCATATTTTAGTAATACATGTTACAAAATGTAGGCATAAACTATAGAATGTGTGAAGCCTCATTTTCAAAGATCAAATAAACACCTTCACAAAAGGTTCAAAAACAACACAGCAAATTCTGTGGTGTAGCACTAAGATTTGCCTCTCAGGGTGAAGCATTCTTACGATGTTTCAGAGACTCAAGTTCAATTCCTCGCTAGGGAGAAAGTGTTACTTTTATTTTTCTTTTTAATTATGGCCGCGCTGCCTGCCTGCCTGCAAGCGTCTGCTTTCTGCGTGCTGGGGCATTTTTGTTTTTTTTCCTAAGTAAATTGTTAAGTTTAAAATGTCAATTGCGGTTATTTCGGTTGATTAATTCACGCTTTCATTCATTATAGCTAATACTGTTATTAAGTGGTCGCTATTTTTGCTTGTTGTATACAATCTATCTAGTGTCTTTATCTCCACTCTCACAGCCCGCTTGCCTGCGTGCAGCGTGTGTCGATTGATAAATGATTTAATGTATTTTCTTTTTAACCTCAAACAGACATAAAATTTATAAACTGGTATGTACTGTCAGTTAATGAGATCATTATATTTTCATGTGGGATGCTCCTTTTGATGTTAAAAAGAAAAAAAAAATAACAGTCTCTCCCTAGGAGGGGAATTGAACTCAGGTCTCCAAAACACAGCCAGCCCACTGCACAGAATCAGGGACTCTTACCACTGCGCTACAGAAGCTGTTTTAACATCCTTCATCCTTTTGTGAAAGTGTTTATTTGATGTTTGAACTGCATGCTTTAACACATTCTATAGTTTATGCCTACATTTTGTAACTTTTATTACTAAAATATGAAAAAGTTTCTGTTTTAACAATGTGTTTACACAGATTACTGTAGAAACGGAACCAACATGAAATGCGTGTGTTACAAATAACGATCTATTATTTCCACTCTAAAACTCCACTTCACTCCCAGGTAATCAATCAAGGCATGAGCTGGGAGAACTTAGTGAACGTTCTGCAACGGTGGGGGATGGAATAGCCGGCTGCTTGCTGCTCGTCTTAATTGGCACATTTACAGGACAAAAGAAGCTGGCGGAAAAGTGTGAACGGTATTAAGGTGGGCCGGAGCTATGAGTTTTTTCATAGACTCTGGTAATTCTAGTGTTAAACCCGTTAACGATCACCACGTTTGTGTGTTTGGAACCGCCAACGGGTTTGTCAGAGCACACCAACCCCTCTTCCCCCTCCACCTGCATTCCACCTTATTCCCAAGCTTTTTCTGGGTTTGTATGTGGGGCTAGGTTTTGGGATGTACTCCGGCCGAGTTCGGCCAAGGGACGGTTCAGCTTCCCCAGATTGTGAGTCCGTCCTTTGTTTTTCTATGAGCTCTATTGGCTCTGCCATGTTTTTGAATTGTCTACCCCAAACCGGCTGGTTGAAGCCCTTTGGTAGTGTGTCCAGAAGCAGGTAGCAAGCCACCTGCTCTATTATTTGAAAGGGCTTAAGTTTCTGTGGCCATAGCCACTGCCCTACCTTTGCCCATAGGGACCAGGCTTGCTGTGGGGTCGGCCGCTCTGGGTCAAACATCCAGTTTTTCAGGCTACTCACCTGCCAGTCTGGGGCACCCCTAGATGGTTCTGGCTTCACAGGGAGGCGGGCACTCTCCTCCAACAGAGCATAAACAGCCCTCTTCGCCTCCCCCTTCTGAAGCAGCCCAAGTCTGTGAGCCCTTCCCAAACACTCCCTGACCTGTCTAGGTTGCCTAGTGGAGCATGCCAGGAGCAGAGCCTGTGTTGCAGGTCCTGTCCCCTTCTCTTCCAGGACTTCTTGATCCTGCTGACTACGCCAATGTCACAAGAATGAGACATACTCAGATAAAGGTTTGGGGCAGCCACCCGTATAATCTGGTATCCTGGCTGCAAAGTCGTTCTTTTATAGAAATACACAGCACTGAAGTGCATACAACCGAGTCCAAAACAAGACTGAGGGAAAAGGGTAAAAAGGCAGGCTTTTAAAGGGGAAGACAGGAAGTGAGGTCATAAGGATCGGGCATGTGTTCATCAATCATTGGATCAAGCCCGGGCGTGACATCAAAGGGGCTGGAGCTGGTAAGGTCTATTTCCATTGGCTCGGTCCCAGAAGTGACGTCAAGAGAGCCAGGTGGAATCTCTCAGGAATGGTCTACAGGAAAGGGAGAAAAAGAGTCAGTGCACTCTGTCACATCCCAGCAGTTGTATTTTAGCTGCCTCCCATGCGCACGTGTGTGACTATATATATATATATATATATATATATATATATATATATATATTGTAGCATGCGGCCGGGACGCCTCCATGCTGGGAGGACCAGGGGAGCAAGTGTGGCCAGAGCATGACCTCCCCCGGGCCGTTAGGTGGCAACCCCCCTGGGTTGCAGCAGTGCCTCAGACTAATGCAGGACTGCATGGGATTTGGAGTGTGGCGCAGCGACGAAGCATAACCCAAGGAGTAAGAAAAGAGTAAAGGAAGGGATTCATTGTTTGTCCTGTGCTTTTGCTGGGACTGTGTTATACTTATGAGGAACGGGAAGGCATTTTCCATAAGGCAAAAAGAAAAGAAAATCAAGAGTGTGCATCAAACTTGTGTCCCACTCGTGTCTGTGTCAGGTTCAACTGGTGGTGCCAGCCTGGTGGACCACAATATATATTATTGGATACTATTTAATTACCTAATTTTGATCTTTTTGCTTGTAATCATTCTTTACATTCTTTCTATGTTCAGTTGTCTGGTGCACCGTAACTAATTTGGTGTACTTAACGTATTCCACCATAGCGCCATCGATGTGCAATGGAGTGTGAACAAAATGGGCCTTTCTGATATCATCAATCATCTGTTTTGTCTTGTCCACATTATGAAATAGATTGTGGCACCTGCACCAGTCTGTCAATTGTTGTATGTTCATTCTGTAAGCTTACATGTCTCCACTGCTGATGATGGTGTTAGAGATGTATGCAGTCGTTTAATCATGAGTCAACAGAGTGAACAGAAGTGGGAAAAGTACACAGTCCTGAGGCCACTGTTGCTCTCTCTAGGCTACTACAGATGGTGTTTCTGACGTGGATTATCTGGGATCTCTCTGTGAGGAAGTCCAGGATCTGGTTGCCTAGGAAAGTGTTATAGACTAGCAGACTTGACTTCCCTTTGTGCTTCTGAGGAAGGATTGTTTTGAAAATTGAACTGAAGTCAATGAGCATTCAAGTGCGTCTCTTTTGTCCAGCTGGGACAGGGATAGAAGAAGAGTAGATGATATGGAATCTTCAGTGGCATGGTTTGAGTAACAGTCAAACTCGAAAGGGTGATGTGATGTGGGAAGTCTAGCTTTCAAATGACCCTAGACTAGCCTCTTAAAGCTTTTCATGATGACAGGTGTAAGTGCTATAGTGTGATAGTCATTGAGGTTTGTTGTCTGGTCCAGGAGTTTTGCATTGATTTACATTCAGCAAAGTTTTTATAATGTCAGAAGTGGGCAAACACAGTACCTGTTCCTCCTAAGAAGGGATTGACTTTATTGCAAGTACACCTTTCAGGGCATCAAACATGCATACATGTTATTCAGATCATTTGGAAGGGAGGCACCAGCACCACCACAGCAGTGTTCTTGTAGTCTTTGATGCCTTGGGTTCCTTGCCACATGTGTCATGTGTCTCTGGTGTCTTGAAAGTGGCTGTGAATTTTCTTGCCATAATCTCTCTTGGCCGCTTTTGATGACTCAAGATAGGTTTGCCGTTGCTGTCCTGAGAGCTACCTGGTCACCTGATCTAAAAGCAGCATTACGGACTTGCACGTACATCCAATGTCACCCACAGTTTATGATTTGCATATTTTCTGACGGACTTTGAGACAGTCACATAATCTATGCATTTGTTAATGGAGCCAGAGACTAATGATGCACACTCCATTAAACAGCAAAAAATGGCAATATATTGAAATTTCATTTTTGTATATGTATTCATACCAAAATATTTATTCAATAATTATTGTTTTATGTGTGAGCATAAGTAATAATTAGGGCTTTCAGTAGATTTTTTTCAATTGTAATTAAAAGCACTGTGGTTATGAAATTAATTGTAATTAATCACACATTATGTAGCATATTTCACAAGACTCATTATTATAGCTTATGAACTATATCATCAGATCAGCTGTAAATATAATAATGTAAGTATTGTGATAATCTGGAAATAATTCTCTGAGGATTTTAGAAATTCGATTTACCAAAATATGAAATATAAAATGTACAAGTGCCCTCTGTGTAATAAGCAGGGAGACTACAGCATCATGCCACCTCAGCTTCAGAGTCACGAATCCCACGTTGTGAAGTATTCGGTAATTGTGCCAGTAGCGTATGCATGTGTGTTTTATTCAAAAATTACATTAGGCTACTTTAATTGCAAACATTAGTGATTGTTAGATTTTTGAATAAGAACTTCTCAAATGTAGTTTTAGAAGCTGAGTTATTCCTACATTTCCTGCTGTTTGTCAGGTTTTACTATCTACAGATGCAGCACAGGGTGTGTCAAATGCTCATTTCTATTGCTGTTTTTATGTAAAGGTCATTGTCAAAAGACATAGCTTTTTAACTCATGTACAAAAATGTCACAAAATGGTCATGCCCCTGTCTACTGTGGAAACTGTCCCTGCTATGCCTGCCAGACAGAATTTTCCCTGCTGTGTTTTCTAAACAGACTATCCTCTCTATGTCCACAATCCATGCTCGTTCCTCAGCATCTGTCATCTGTTCTACAGGACCACAAATTCTACAAGATTGCTTTTGTAATTTGAGGTTATAAAAAAATCTGAAGTTACATTTAAATATACAACATTCTTCAACAAACATTGAGATAAACAAATATAACATTGATCCTAGCAATGGCATTTGTGCAGTGGAAAAAACTTCTACTGTACTTGGGAAATGTGCAAAGGTGCACATGGGGAGCTAAACATGTTGTGACCTGCAAGATTGCAGGAACATAAAACCAACACCATAAGATAAACAGATTTCTTTTGGCAGAAATAAGTCACAAATCTAAATATAACTGCTTGAATTCAAGTCTCATTTGGGCAGGGTAATGGTCCATTATATTAAGAAATTGAATACCTGACACTGTAACTCATGAAAGCCTAGGACTAGAACTGTTACATTTAACTTTGGTAGGGCAAATTTTGAGCAGATGTAGCAAAGTCTAAGGAACATGGACAGGGATAAGCTTTTAAGTGTGGAGTCAGTCGAGGAGCAGTGGAATAGGTTTTAAAATGTCTTACATATAATGAGGATAGGTACAAACTTAAATTTGGAATTTGTAGGAAATTTACAAACACTCCGCAGTGGGTTAATAAAGAGTTGAAAAAGAGGCTGCAAAGGATGAAACAGCTGTATAAAGCATATAAGATTAATAACTCCAATGTGAATCATAAGGCATATGAGCACATGAGGACATCCATTAAGGAGGACAAAAAGTGAAAGATGGCTCAAAGAGATTCTTTCATTATTTTAGTATTAAAAGAACAATCAAGGAGGAAGTTAAATACATCAGGAATAGTAAAGGGGAATTAAAAAATACAGACAGTGAATCATCTGATGCTGTAAATTTGTATTTTTCTGAAGTTTTCTCATGTGAGGAAGTAGGTAACCACACAGCAGTAAGAGGGAATGCAAAAGAGACACTGATTGTGTCAAATCAACAGGACCAGATAACATTTATCCTTGAGTTCTTAATGAGGTTAGGGAGTACATATATAAACCCTTGACACATATTTTAGGAAGTGGCTGTGCATTTAGAAAATTCTGAAGGACTGGAAAATTCCAAACATTATCCTGTGTCACACACGTGCGATTAGGGGACAACTAAAAGGCTTGAATAAACGTAATTCCATGCCTAACCAGGGGGTGGCGAAGAGTCTCTTTCTCAATTCCTTTCAGACCATTTTCGGGAAGTCCTGCCTGGTCCTGGGGCAGCCAACAACGTTATTTCCAGTTCCAGTCCTGATGAAATCACTTCTTTTACTTCAATTTAAAAAGCCGCCATCTTAAGATAGCAATCAATTCTGTTTTGGACTCAGTCGTTTAAACATGTCTGTTCTATTTAATCAATTTTGCAGCTGGGAAATATTTTATGGGTGGCTGCCCCAAACCTTGCCAGTGTCTCTTGGTCATGTTTTTGACAACTGTTATATCAAAAGGTCAGATCCAAAAAGCTATAAGCCAAGAAAGATTAACGTGCATCACAGGAATTTTTACAGAAGAAATTATTATGGGAAAGATTGAGCAACATGTGGACTTTCACTGAACAGTCAGTATGGGTTCAGAAGAGGGAGGTCATGTTATACTAGCATGCTGGAATTCTGTGAAGAAACAACAAAAGGATTTGATCAAAGTGGAGCATATGATATGTGGTGCACAACTGGGGGCATATGCCCAGCCGGGATGCCTGTAAAGACCAGGAGAGGGATTATACCTCCCGTGGACCACGAGAAGGCAGCCGCCCTGGTCTGTATGGGGACTACGGGAACCGAGCATGGAAGCTCAACCCTATTTGGGCTCTTGGTCACCACCAGGGGGCACCCAGAGGTTTGTGGAGCCGTGGATGCCAGCACTTCCACCACACCCGGACGTCCTGGCAGAACAAATTCCAGGGACACCCAGAGTGCTTCTGGGTGCTCATGCGGCACTACCGCCACACCAGGAAGTGCTGCAGGAAGTTCGTCAGAGAACACCTGGAGCTCATTCGGGTGATTATAAAAATGGCAAGGAAGAAGGCATTGCTTGGGAGGACTGGAGGAAAGGCGGCTGGAGAAGTCCAAAAAGAAGAGAAACGAACTCAAAAGGTGTTTGGTGCATGAACATTGTGAGTGTGCTGGACTGTAAATATATATGTGAATTTCCCCTTGGGATTAATAAAGTATCTATCTATCTAATGTGTGTGGTTTGTATATCTGGCTGTCTCAGTGTCTGTCTGTGTCCGGGACAATCTTTTAAAGATATTATTTATTTTGACTTTTAGAAAGCATCTGATAATGTGTCACATAAGAGGCCGGTCATCAAAATAAAAGAAGTGGGAGTTCAGGATATTGTTTGTCTTTGGGTGCAAAATTGACTCAGACACAGGAAGCAGAGGGTTATGGTAAGAGGAACCCTGCCAGAATTGGCCGACATTAAGAATGGTGTTCCACAGGGGTCAGTACTAAAGTCGCTGCTCTTTTACTTCTTCTTCTTTCAGCTGCTCCCGTTAGGGGTTGCCACAGTGGATCATCTTCTTCCATATCTTTCTGTCCTCTGCATCTTGTTCTGTTACACCCATCACCTGTATGTCCTCTCTCACCACATCCATAAAACTCCTCTTAGGCATTCCTCTCTTTCTCTTACCTGGCAGCTCTATCCTTAATTTCCTTTTTCCAGTATACTCAGCATCTCTCCTCTGCACATGACCAAACCAACGCAATCTTGCCTCACTGACTTTGTCTCTCAACTGTCCAACTTGAGCTGACCCTCTAATGTACTCATTTTTAATCCTATCCATCCTCGTCACACCTAATGCTACCTCCAGCTCTGTTTCCTACTTTCTGGTCAGAGCCACAATCTCCAACCCATATAACATAGCTGGTCTCACTATCGTCCTGTAGACCGTCCCTTTCACTTTTGCTGATACCCGTCTGTCACAAACCACTCCTGACACACTTCTCCACACATTCCACCCTGCCTGCACTCTCTTTTACTCCTCTCTTCCATACTCCCCGTTGCTCTGTACTGTTAATCCCAAGTATTTTAACTCATCCACCTTCGCCAACTGTAACCACTGCATCCTCACCATTCCACTAACCTCCCTCTCATTTACACATATGTATTCTGTCTTCCTTCTGACCTTCATTTCACTCCTCTCCAGAGCATATCTCCACCTCTCCAGGGTATCCTCAACCTGCTCCCTACTATCACTACAGATCACAATGTCATCAATTCACGCTTTTGTTTTCAGTCAACTAGATTACTGTAACACACTCCTCTCAGGACTACCCAAAAAAGACATCAGACGAATGCAACTAGTGCAGAATGCAGCTGCTAGAATCTTAACTAGAAAAAGAAAATCCGAGCACATTTCTCCAGTTTTGATGTCACAACATTGGTTACCTGTGTCATTTAGAATTGACTTTATAATACTGCTTATGGTTTACAAAGCCTTAAATAATCTTGCTCCATCTTATATTTCTCAAAGTCTTACACCTTACACTCCAAATTGTAACCTTAGATCTTCAAATGAGTGTCTACTTACAATTCCAAGAGCTAAACTTAAAAGAAGTGGTGATGCAGCCTTCTGCTGTTATGCACCTACAATCTGGAATAGCCTGCCAATAGGAATTTGCCAGGCTAATACAGTGGAGCACTTTAAAAGACTGCTGAAAACACATTACTTTAACATGGCTTTCTCATAGCTTCATTTTAGTTTAATCCTGATGCTCTGTATATTCAATTAATTATCATTATTATTCATCGTGGCTCTAAAATCCATACTGATCCCTACTTTCTCTTCTGTTCATTTTTCCAGTTTTCTGTGGTGGCAATCTGTGCCACCACCACCTAATCAAAGCACCGTGATATCCCTTTATTGATGGATTAAAGGCCAGAAGTCCCCATGACCATCATCAAATTCTTCCACGAGAACCCTGAATACAATGAGGACTGATTTAGGTTTTATGTTAGGTAGAATGCCTAGAGGGGGCTGGGCGGTCTCGTGGCCTGGCACACCTGCAAATTTTATTTTTTTCTCCAGCCGTCTGGAGTTTTTTTTTTTGTTTTTTCTGTCCTCCCTGGCCACTGGACCTTACCTTTATTCTATGTTAATTAGTGTTCCCTAAGTTTAATTCTTATTTATTTTGTCTTTTTTCTCTTTCTTCATCATGTAAAGCATTTTGAACTACATTATTTGTATGAAAATGTGCCATATACTGTAAATAAATGTTGTTGTTATCATAGTCCACAAAGACTCCTGTCTAATCTATTCTGTCAACCTGTCCAGCACCATTGCTAATAAGAAAGGGGTCAGAGCTGATCCCTGATGTATTCCCACCTCCACCTTGAATACATCCATCACTCCTACCACAGACCTCACCACTGTCACACTTCCCTCATACATATCCTGTACAACTCTTACATACTTCTCTGCCACTCCTGACATCCTTCGTATTCAATATCACAGCTCCTCTCGAGGCATCCTGTCATATGCTTTCTCCAGGCCCACAAAGACACAATACAACTCCTTCTGGCATTCTCTATCTGTCAACATCCTCAGAGCAAACATTGCATCTGTGGTACTCTTTCTTAGCATGAAATCATACTGTTGCTCACTAATCATCACCTCACTTCTTAACCTAGCTTCCACTACTCTTTCCCATAACTTCATGCTGTGGTCCATAGTTACTACAGTCCTGCACATCCCCCTTATTCTTAAATATCGGCACCAGTACAATTCTTCTTCAATCCTCTTTCCAAGATTCCATTAAACAATCTGGTTAAAAACTCCACTGCCATCTTTCCACATCATCTAACCTTCGCTCTCTCGCGTTCTCTTCATTCATCAACCTCTAAAAGTACTCTTTCCATCTTCTCAACACATTCTCCTTGCTTGTGAGTACGTTTCCATCTTTATCCTTTATAACCCTAACCTGCTGCACATCTTTCCCAGCTCAATCCCTCTGTCTAATCAATTGGTACAGGTGCTTTTCTCCCTCCTTAGTGTCCAACCTCTCATATAACTCATCATATGCCTTTTCTTTAGCCTTCGCCACCTCTCATCTTCACCTTGCGCCTTATCTCATTGTACTCTTGTCTAATTTCTGCATCTCTTTGACTATCCCACTTCTTGTTTGCCATCCTCTTCCTCTGTATACTCTCCTGTACTTCCCCATTCCACCACTAGGTTTCCTTTTCCTCCTTCTTCTGTCCAGATGACACACCAAGCACCCTTCTTGCTGTCACCTTTACTATATCTGCTGTAGTTGCCCAACTGTCTGGTAACTCTTCACTGCCACCCAGTGCCTGTCTCACCTCCTCCCAAAACTCAACCTTGCAGTCTTCCTTTTTCTTCCACCATTTGATCCTTGGCTCTACCCTCACTCTCTTCCTCTTCTTGATCTCCAATATTATCCTACAGACCACCATCCTATGCTGTTTAACTACACTTTCCCCTGCCACAACTCTGCAGTCTTCAATCTCCTTCAGATTAACTCTTCTGCATAGGATTTAATCCACCTGTGTGCATCTTCCTTCACTCTTGTATGTCACCCTGTGTTCCTCCCTCTTCTTAAAATACGTATTCACCACAGCCATGTCCATCCTTTTGGCAAAATCCACTATCCTCTGACCTTCTTTATTCCTCTCCTTGATCCCATACCTACCCATCACCTCCTCGTCTCCTCTGTTCCCTTCACCAACATGTTCATTGAAATCCGATCCAATCACCACTTTCTATCTCTTAGGTACACTGTTCATCACTTCATCTAACTCACTCCAAAAATCTTCTTTCTCATCCATCGCACACCCAACATTCATCATCACACCTCCAATTTCCAGCTTCATAATCATTACTCTGTCTAACACCTCCAAAACACTCTTGACATACTGTTCCTTCAGAATAACTTCTATCCCATTTCTTCTCCCATTCACACCATGATAGAACAATTTGAATCCACCTCCGATCCACCTGGCCATACTCCCCTTCCATTTAGTCTCTTGCAAGCACAATTTATCAACCTTCTTTCTCTCTATCATATCTGCTAACTCTCTTCCCTTACCAGTTATACTGGCAACATTCAAATTTCCTACCCTCAGTTCCAATCTCTTTACCTTCCTCCTCTCCTCCTGCCTCCAGACATGTCTCCCCATTCTTCTTTTTCTTCTTCGGCGGCCAACAGAAGCCCAATTTCCACCAGCACCCTGTTGGCTAACAGTACTGGTGGCGGTCGTTGTTAACCCAGGGCTCAACCAATCCGGAATGGAAATTTCAATTATTGTCTGCATATTGATTTGGCAAAATTTTACACCCAATGCCCTTCCTGATGTAACCCTCCCCATTTATCCAGGCTTGGGACTGGCACGAAGAAACACACTGGCTTGAGTATCCCCTGTGGCTGGGTTAAAGTTGCTGCTCTTTTTAATATATATTAATGATTTGGATACTAATATAAGTATCAAGCTGATTAAGTTTGCAGGTGATACCAAGATAGGGGGATTGACAGATAATCTTGAATCTGTTGAATCATTGCAGAGAGACTTGGACAGCACACAGCTTGGGCAGATTTGTGGCAGATGAAATTTAATGTAAGTAATACACATATTACACATAGGAATTAAAAATGTTAGGTTTGAATACAGATTGGGAAGTGTGAAAATCAGAAGTACACTTTATGAGAAGGCTACTGGACTCTACTATCAACAGACAATGTTCAGAAGTAATTAAGAAGACTAACAGATTGTTAGGTTATATAGGAAAATGTGCAGAGTAGTTTAAGGAGGTTATGGTCAAGCTTTATAACACACTGGTGAGGCCTTATCTAGAGAACTGTGTACAGTTTTGGTCTCCAGGCTACAGAAACGATATAGCAGCACTGGAAAAAATCCAGAGAAGAGTGACTAGGCTGATTCCCGGGCTACAAGGGATGAATTATGAGGAAAGGTTAAAAGAGCTGAGCCTTTTCAGTTTAAACAAAAGAGGATTAAGAGGAGACATGATTGAAATATTTAAAATTATTAAAGGAATTGGTACAGTGGATCTAGACTGTGTGGCGGTCAGCTGGGGGCTGTGTCGAGCCGGGATGCCTGCAAGGATCGCGAGAGGAACTATGCCTTCCCTGGACCACGAGAGGGCAGCCGCCCTGGTTAGTACGGGGGCCACGGGAACTGAGCATGGAAGCTCAACCCTGTAAGGGCACGTGGCCACCGCCAGGGAGCGCCAAGAGAACTACCAGGGTTACCCAAAAGGATTGAGTGCTTCCGGGTGCTCATGCGGCACTTCCACCACACCAGGAAGTACCGCAGGAAGATTATCAGAGGGCACCTGGAGCATGTCTGGGTGGGTATAAAAGAGGCCGCCATCCTCCAGTTTTTAGCTGGAGACGGGAGGAAGAAGACAACACTCGGAGGAGAGGAGAGAAGTGGAGGCGGTGAAGGAAGGACTACGAGGTGTGGCAGAAAAGTAATGAGACTGGCAACTGTTGTCCTTGATAGAGCACGTGTATCAGTACCTTCCCATAGCTCAGTGCGAGTTTCAACTCCTTCCGTTAACTACGTGATTTTTGTGACTGCTATTAGCGAAGTTGTGTTTTTGGTTGTGCATCACCCAAAATGGAACTGCGGAATTTGGAGCAATGTTGTGCCATTAAATTTTGTGTTAAGCTTGGAGAATCGGCAAGTGTGACGTTTGAAAAGTTAAAACAGGCCTATGGGGAACATTCTTTATCCCGAGCTCAAGTTTTTCAGGGAGGCCTTCAACTTCGAAAACCAACAAAAACATCAAACGTGTGAACACTCTTGTGAGATCAGACCGTCGTTTAACATTAAGAATGTTGAGTGAACAATTAAATTTGAACAGATTTACCGTTCATCAAATTTTAACTGAACATTTGCACATGCGAAAGGTCTGTGCCAAAATGGTGCCAAAAAACCTCACAATTGAGCAGAAGGACAATCGAAAAAACGCATTCCTGTGGTTCCCCAGCCCCCTTATTCACCTGACCTCAGTCCGTATGACTTTTTCCTTTTTCCTAAACTGAAAAATGTCCTCAAAGGGCGTCATTTCGTGACTTTAGAAAACATCCAAAAGAGTGTAACAGACATGCTGAAGACCATACCGGTTGAAGACTTCCAGTGCTGCTACCAACAGTGGGAACAACGTCTCCATCGGTGTGGAGCTGCCCAAGGGAACTACTTTGAAGGGGATAACATTGATGTTTGAAAAAAATAAAAACTTTGGTAAATAAAAAATCAGTCTCATTGCTTTTCTGCCACACCTCTTGTGTGTAAGGCCCAGACTTAAAGACGGTGTTTGGTGCAGGGGCACTGTGTTTTGTGCGGGATAGTTTTATAAAATAAACGTGTGTGTTTTGGAACTGCCAGTGTCTGCCTGTTGGTGTCCGGGCTAGTTTATCACAACTGTTATTTTAAAATGAGTTCATCAAGAATACAGGGACACATTTGAAAATTTGTTAAGGGTAAATTTCACACAAACATTATGAAGATTTTCTTTACACAGAGACCCACAGACACATGAAATAAGTTAGCAAGTGGTAAGGTAGACAGTAGGAGTTTAGGGACTTTCAGAACTAGACTTGATGTTATTTTAGAATAATTAAGTGGATAAGACTGGCAAGGTTTGTTGGGCAGAATGGTTCATTCACATCTAGATTTTTTTAAGTGTTCTAATGTCCTAGTTGACCACATCCCCAATCTACCCCAGGTGGCTCTTTAGGTGTCATTTTATTTTCACCTTTTTTACCTTCTTGTTGCCTTTTATCCAAAGTAAGTTGCTGGACATGTGCCTTTACAAGATTTGGTGACACCAGCGAAGCTTTGGTAAATGCAGGACATAGTGCAGGGGATAGAGAAACCATTGGAACCACTGTTCTAGAATTTTTTTCTGAAGCACTTATTACTGAGGCTTGTGTATTCTTTTTATTCTTAATTGTCAACTCTCACAGTTGCAGTTGAGCTAGTTTCCCATGGACCACTTTTTCTGGTTCATTAAGTTTTTTTCTGTGCTATTTTATCACTGTGTCAGCAACATGGTCACAGAACTGCCCATTTGTTTTAAAGTTTAGTCCAACTGTGCCTTCTAGTCTGCTTATGACTGGCAAAGGTAGTTCTTCAGTCACTGTCATTCTGAACAGTACTGTCATCATGGAGTCCCCTTGTGGAGCTTTCTCTGTTTCCATCTTCCATCCATGCAGTTGTGTGTGTACATAAGTGGCTGGGTTTTCTGAGTCCCTGATTGTCTCTTCCTTTAATGCTTTTAGATCGAACTTCACAGAGTACTCTTTTCTCAGGTCCTCACACTCTTTGTTTCAGTGTGCATTGTTGAAAAATATATGCTCAATTTGTATATTTCTATTCAGGGTTTGTATTCTGCTCTTTAAACTTTAAATCCAGTGACTAGGAAAATATATGTTGTTGTTTAAGAATAAGTAATGAACTGGGTTTTTTACATATTAAATAGTTTTGTGCTAGTTGTTTTCTCTAAGTTGTAACCAAATCTGTGTCTTGAAAGGTACAGAATATTTTGGAGTTTGAAGGACCGGCTGTTACTGATAAGACAATTAATGATCTTTGTTAACAATAAAGCTGATAAATGTTTTTTAACTAAAAGTGACCAGACATGACATAACTCTTTTTGGCATGAACATTGTTTTTTCTTCAAATGCTCTTATCTATTTAACTCCACCCTCAGACATGCTGGGTAGGCTAGACACCAGGCTTTATAAGTCTTGGGTCACCCAGGAAATATATCAAGCTCTCCTTTCTTTAACCAATACTGCCATCTGACACCCCTTTAATCTCTGTAGTGACTTTAAGCTCTCCATATCCTGAAGTCTCTCCATGCAGGTAGGCTTGTCCAATAAAAACAGCTTACACCCCATAATGTCCTTATGTACTATATCCTAAGTAATTTTTTTTAACTTGTGTTATTCTTTCTTCTGATATTCCTATTTTAGTTTCCTCCTCATCAATTTCCTTATCTCTCCTTATCACTTTCCTTAGCATTTAGCTCATCTTCTTTTTACAATTTTCCTCCTAATTGAAGCTACAGGTTGCAGTGAATAAGATCATTAAGAGCAGTTGCATTCTGCTAATCACAGAGACCTAGCTTCATTCATTCATTCTGGATACAGCTATCGAGTTAGCAGGCCACACAGTACACTGGTAGGATAGGACCAGAGATTCCAGTAAGTGAAACGGTGGGGGATTATGCCAGTATGTCAACAAACAGTGGGTGTACGGACATTAAGACTGTACAGTCTCTGTTTACCGGATTTGGAGTATGTGTATCTTCTCCGGGAGTTTTCTGTAGTCATGGTAATTGCTGTGTATATTTCACCCGATGCAAATGTTAACTCGGCTCTTGGTTATTTATATACCACCATTAGCAGTCAGCAGAGTTTTAATCCTGAAACTCTTCACATCATAGCAGGAGACTTCAACCATGTGGATTTAAAAGCAGTGCTCCCCAGACTCCATTAGCACATTAATTGTGGTACTAGAGGTACAAATGCACTGGACAAGTTCTACCCAATATCAAACAGGGCTTCAGAGCTAAACCACTACGACACCTGAGCCAGTCCAACCACATGTCCCTGTTTTTAATTCTGGCATATACTCCACTCAGGAAAAGTGCTCTTATCACATCTAAGACTGTTAAAAGGTGGCCTGAAGGGGATTATCAACAGCTACAGGACTGCTTTGTGAGAACAAACTGAGATAGTTTTGAACATCAGGACCTGGAAGAGTACACTATAACTGTTCTGTACTATATTAACTTCTTCACAGACACTGTTATCATGGACAAATGCATCCGGGTCTACCCTAATGAGAAGCCTGCAACAGCATTGGCAAATTCATGGATGACACCACTTTGGTGGGGCTCATCTCTGGGGGGAAAGATTCCACTTATCGAGACAAAGTGGAGCGGTAATCTATGAGATGCCATTTAGAACATAAATCATTCTTAACAGTACATACGCGCTATACTGATATGCATACATACTGAAATACACACACTATATACTGAAATATATACATTCCATGATATACATGAAATGCATACAGTATACAGTAAAACGAGTACACTATTTATTGAAACACCTACAGTCTATAGTGAATCATATACACTGTATAGTGAAACGCATAGACTACATAGTTAAACAAATACACTGTATACTGAAACTCATATGTTCTATAGTGAAATGTATACATTGCATACTGAAACTCTTAAACTGTATAATGAAATATATACATTGTCAAATAAAACACATCCACTGCATAGTGAAATGCATATACTGTATGCTGAAATGCATAAGCTATATGATGAAATGTATAAACTGTCTGTTGAGACACATACATTATATTGAAATGCATACACAGTATAATGAAACACACTGTACGCTTTAAACACTGAGTCACATACATTCCATAAAAAAGGCCTTTGATTTACATGAGAATATTTAAACTCCATTTTAAATTTATGCAGTGTGCAATAGATCAAAACAGACTACATTCTGCATGGTATAAATAAAAATCTGAAAGGAAAACGTTCATTTGAAAAATGAAGCCTTTGATGATACTTTTATTTTTACTATGTGCATCAATTTTCGTTAATCTAATGATGGAGATATTGAATATTTAAAAGAATTAAGAAAATGCCAGAATACAATATATCAGTATAAGGTTTCAGGTGGTTTGCTTAAGACAGCATGCATACAGGAATCTAGGAGATCATTTAGAAGTCATTGATGAACATGATGTAAGTAGAAGGCAAGAGTTGGTTATGTTTTTACAAAATCTCTATAGTTCAATATTTCAGTTGCTAACTATTTGCCACTATCTTACAATTGAAGATATTTGTAATTGTTATTCAAGTGTTCTGGAGTTAATGCAATCTGGAATACGTGGAAGACATAGATTTGCAATATCACCTGAGAAAGTCCATTATTTTTTGTCATTAGGACTGAGTTGGCAAAGAATTTCAAGGATTTTTGGTGTTAACAGAAAGACACTTTATCGTCATAGAATACAAACTGGTGTACATACTGATATCCATTAATGTAATATTATTAAAGTGATTCTGAGTCAAATCCCAAATGCAGGTGAAACTTATGCACAATATCCATGAACGATACCCATTTCAAGGAGATCAGTATACAACCTCTACAATAAACATTTCAGAATAAGCATTAGATATATTTTACACATCAAAATCTTTTTATAGACTATGTACTTTGTTAGTTTAACAGAGATTCTTGATATTATTGATAAAATTGAACATTTTCTTTAAGGCACATGGACAGTAATCATAAACTGATCTCATGGAGATTGGCTTTTCATGGCTGTATAGATGGATTCAGTCGCACAATCATTTATTTGAATTGTCTTGACAACAACAGAGCCTCCATCATGCTTACATTATTTGATGAAGGTGTCAGACATTTTGGCTACCCTCAAGAGTGTGTGATGATCACGGTGGAGAGAGCACAGAGGTTGCGAAATTTATCTTAGAACGAAGAGGTCTTAATCAAGGAAGCTTTATTACTGGGAGAAGTGCTCACAACCAAAGAATTGAACAGTTATGGGTTGAACTCAACAAAGTTGTTACCTCTCATAACTGCAGTCTTTTCCTGTTTATGGAGCAACAAGGCATTCTAAATACTACTAATGGACTGCATATTCTCAGTCTGTGCTATGTGTATATTCCAACAGATTCAAAGATCATTGACAGATTTTATTAATCAATTAAACATCCATAAGCTCTCAACACAAAATGGTTGTACACTACAGTGCTGGCATTTAGGAATATTAAATTCTGTTTCTTGGAATATTTTGAAAGTGAAATTCATCCTGCGCTGTCAGTATTTCAAAGAGAGAATAGTAAAATAGTCCCAGCTGATATTGCTGATCAAGAAATGCAAATGTGGTTAAGTAATAATATAGATCCATTGGAAAATGACAAAAATTTTGGCATTGATATTTATATTAACGTGTACAATGCTGTATCAACACATACAATGCCATAAGTTCACTGACTGACTGATTGACAAACAAATGTAAAAGTTATTTAATAGTTTTTTTGATCATTTAATTAGACTTAAAGAGTTAAATTTTTGTTCAAAGATACTGAATGTTTCTTTTCAAGTTTATGGGTTTTCTGATAGTCACAGTGTTAAACATTTTATGTGTGTCTACTAAAAGGAACATGTTAAATAATCAACTATAAAAGACCTTTAGACACCTGTTGGAAAATTATTAAATAAAGAATAAATCAAATTATGTCCCAGAAAGTAAAAGCTCTTACATTTCTAAATGGACAAAAGTGGCTTAGTCATTTAATAATGTACCCGATACCAAAATTGTGTAAGTCAAAAATAAATTCAGAAATAACTTTTAAAATGTATTAGGCTGATATTTATTTACTGTATTGAACATTGGTATTAATATCTGCTAGCATTAAAGAAAGCTACACTAATAATCATGTAACAACTGTTATTTTGCCATATTTTAGCAAACAACATTTATCTCCAGGCTTAGAAAATAATCTTGGCACTTGCATGTGAAAGATATTGAATCTTTTTTTTTTTTAATTCTCTCAAAATAAAGTTTAAGATCAATTTCCAAGCAAATGATACACAGTTTATTTAGTCAAAAGTAAACATGCCTAAATTTAGCAAAATATATTTTCATGTCTTGTTTCTTTTTTTTACTTGTAAAAATATTGCAACACAGAAGAGTGTGTGTAACACCAATCAACTTAGAATCGAACACTGGTCTTTCACTAACACATGTTAAATATACTGTATTATAAAACACTTCACAACAGTAACAGCATTGAGAACAAGTTTAAAAAAATAACTATTCTTTTCCAAATTCGTGAATACTGCAAAATGCAAATTCACTGGATGAGCAGCATCATAATGATGCAGAAATTCACTGGGATTGTACAGGAAGAAGCCACGTGGACGGATACAGTCAGCACCTGTAGCAAATCTGAGTATTCCTTCCATTGTGGTTGAGTCTCCTTTCTGAAAAAGAAAAAAAAAGGTAAAACAAAAAATGAGACACTGTCAAGGCAGTCATCACCAAACATGCATAAAGTGCATCTTTTCACCATAAGTGTAGTTCATAATTGTATGAGCTTTTTCAGTACACCTTTTTGGCCATGACTGTGCTGCCAACAGACAGTAGGGTCTACATGAAATCCGCTTAACTAAATTAATAGCAATTTTAACATTGTTGACTACAGCAATCACTTAGAACAGAAACAAACATACCATTATTTTGTAACACCATTCAATTTATTTTGAATTCTTTTTCCATATAAAAAAGGAATTTTTAAGTGTAAAAAAGGTTGAAATAATAATCAGTGTTATAGATAGACTAGCAGAATACCCACGCTTTGCAGCGGAGAAGTAGTGTGTTAAAGAAGTAATGAAAAACAAAAGGAAACATTTTAATAATAACGTAACATGATTGACAATGTAATTGTTTGGTCATTGTCATGAGTGTTGCTGGCATATATCCATACTAATAAAAGGCAAAGCCCTCACTCACTCACTCACTCACTCACTGACTCATCACTAATTCTCCAACTTCCCGTGTGGGTGGAAGGCTGAAATTTGGCAGGTTCATTCCTTACAGCTTCCTTGCAAAAGTTGGGCAAGTTTCATTTCGAAATTCTACGCGTAATGGTCATAACTGGAAGCTGTTTTTCTCCATTTACTGTAATGGAGATGAGCTTCAACGCCGTGGGGGCGAGTTTCGTGTGACATCATCACGCCTCCCACGTAATCACGCAGTACATAGAAAACCAGGAAGACCTCCAAAAAGCGCTGAAGAAAACATGCATTATATAATTGAGAAGGCAGTGAAACAATAAGAACCGAGCGAGTGACATATACAACCATATTCATGAGTTCTGCTACTTCGGAAACAAAGCACGATGTAAACCTACACTTTAAATTAAGTTCATAGACAGGCTGCCGCTGGCGTTTGTAATTTAGTGCCTGCCCATATAAGGCCGTCCGTCAGCGGCAATCCAATAGCAAACTCACACTAAATATTCATGGGTGAAGGACTGTGCTTATGGAGAGGAAGATGAGATGGTCAGGGTGGTGTTTGGCACAAACTCAGCGAAACTGCGAGAGAAAGTTTTAAGTGCCAGGACTAAGGTAACATTAAATACAGCCATGGACATAGCACGAGATGGCACCAGCACAGCTGGGAACCTTCGATGCATGTACACCGAGCGACTCACGTGAACTGACGCGTGCACAGCCAAAAGCAACAGTTCCAAAGAGCGCTGAACAAAAACCGAATTACACAATTGAAAAGGCAGCAAAAAATATGAAGCGTCTGATAAGCATATTCATAAATGCAGCTACTGTGGAAACAAAGCACACGGTGGAAAAAGTCAATGTCCCGCTAAAGGAAGACAGTGTAAAAAACCCGTGCATGCAGTGTGTCAGGTCTCAGATAAAGAAGAAGACGAGCTGTTTATTGATGCAGTAAGAAACGAATCGATGAATGAAACCTGTCATCTTTACAACGATTGACAAACACGGAATGTAACTTGAACACAACACATCCTACAAATACGAACCTGATTGAAAGAAATGATGATAATCAAATCCTTGATGATAGCAACACTCAGTAACACTCACAAAACAAATACTGTATATTGACAGTCATGTTACGTTATTTTTAAAATGTTCCCTTTTCTTTTTCATAGCTTTTTTAACACACTACTTCTCCGCTGCGATACGCAGGTATATATATATGTATATACTAGCAGAATACCCGCGCTTCGCAGCGGAGAAGTAGTGTGTTAAAGAAGTTATGAAAAAGAAAAGCAAACATTTTAAAAATAACGTAACATGATTGACAATGTAATTGTTTTGTAATTGTCATGAGTGTTGCTGGCATATATATATATATATATATATATATATATATACACACAGACACATATATAAACATATATATACATATAAACATATATATATATATATATATATACACATCTATACACATATATATATACAGTTATATATATATACATATACACACATACATATATATATATACACATATATATACAAATCTACATATATATATCTACATATATATATTAGGGGTGGGACTCGATTAAAAAATTAATCCAATTAATTAGAGGCTGTGTAAGAATTAATCTTGATTAATCGTATGTAATCGCACACGAAATTTGCCCCAAATCGCAAATGTTTTTTTTATTTAAAACGGTTTTAGTGGGCGACAGAATCAAATAATAGACATGGACATGAATATTGTAAACTGAAGCTGTTTTAATTTCTGAAAAAAAAGCTTTTAAACTGCATTTGAATTCAAAACAGAAACAAAAATATCATCCCTGGTTAAAATTGGGCAGACTTAAAAATAAAGTGGTAGTTTAAGTACTTTAAGTACATTTTCAGAATAGTATTGTCTTTAAATAATAATAACCAAAATTTCACCATAAAGTGCAGTTTTTCTTCTTAAAAAATAAGTCAGAAACATAAAAGGTAATTTGACCAGCTTACTCTTTAAACTCTGAGTAACATTAGCCAAAATTATTTTGTACATTAGGCTAAAACAGTGTGATCATTGAACATTTTGTAATTAGATGTATTTAGAATTACTAACGGTCACGGAAGTCCAATGATCCCCAGTAAGAGCCACAAAGTCCGCTTTCTGTAATGCATCTAATTTTGCTTGCTTTTCAGTGTGCACAAAACCACGCTTTTATCAAGGCTTCGCGGGTAGTCGAAATGATCAGTCGTAGGAACGCTTTATTCCGACTCTAACATTTTTGTAGCTGTGATGTGTGCATCAGTGTAATGGATGTACCAGGAAATCATGCATTGACAAAAGTTCCGCTTGCTTGGAATTGAAAGTGTGATTAAATGCGTTATTTTTAACGCTGCTATGGAGTACATGCATCGAAGCTTCTCAACTGTGCTTGTGCTAAGAAAGGGAAAATTTTAAAAATAACGTAACATGATTCTGCGTTAACCTAATATTTTTCATACGCCCCAAACCAAGGAGATGGGAAGGTAAATGAATCAGGTAGCTGCATACATAGTCAATACATCCCCTCTCGAATCGAACCTCGAATGTCGGTGTTAGAGGCTTAAGACTCTACAATTGCGCCACCGCTTGTCTATGCTAAAATATGTATTGTAGATCGGGCTATAGATATACATTTATATATATATACCCGTATCGCAGTGGAGAAGTAGAAGTTATGAAAAGAAAAGGGAACATTTTAAAAATAACGTAACATGATTGTCAATATACAGTAATTGTTTTGTGAGTGTTATTGAATGTTGCTGTCATCAAGGATTTGATTATCATTATTTCTTTCAATCAGGCTCGTATTTGTAGGATGTGTTCAAGTTACATTCCGTGTTTGTCAATCGCTGTAAAGATAAGAGGTTTCATTCATCGATTAGTTCCTTACTGCATCAATAAACAGCTCGCCTTCCTTTTATCTGTGATGTGACAAACTGCATGCACGGGTTTTTTTACGCTGTCTTCCTTTAGCGGGACATTGACTTTTCCACCGTGTGCTTTGTTTCCACAGTAGCTGCATTTATGAATATGCTTATCAGACGCTTCATATTTTTGCTGCCTTTTCAATTGTGTAATTCGGTTTTGTTCAGCTTTTGGAACTGTTGCTTTTATCTGTGCACTGCATCAGTTCACGTGAGCCACTCGGTGTACTTGCATCGAAGGTTCCCAGCTGTGCTGGTGCCATCTCGTGCTATGTCCACAGCTTTATTTAATGTTACCTTAGTCCTGGCACTTAAAACTTTCTCTGGCAGTTTCGCTGAGTTTGTGTCAAACACCACCCTGACCATCTCATCTTCCTCTCCATAAGCACAGTCCTTCACCCGTGAATATTTACCCGTGGCAGTTTGCTATTGGATTGCCGCTGACGGATGGCCTTATATGGGCAGGCACTAAATTACAAACGCCAGCGGCAGCCTGTCTATGAACTTAATTTAAAGTGTAGGTTTACATCGTGCTTTGTTTCCGAAGTAGCAGAACTCGCTTCTTATTGTTTCGCTGCCTTCTCAATTATATAATGCATGTTTTCTTGAGCGCTTTTTGAGGTCTTCCTGGTTTTCTATGTACTGCGTGATTACGCGGGAGGCGTGATGATGTCACACGAAACTCCCCCCACGGCGTTGAAGCTCATCTCCATTACAGTAAATGGAGAAAAACTGCTTCCAGTTATGACCATTACGCGTAGAATTTCGATATAAAACCTGTCCAACTTTTGTAAGGAAGCTGTAAGGAATCAACCTGCCAAATTTCAGCCTTCCACCCACACGGGAAGTTGGAGAATTAGTGATGAGTCAGTGAGTGAGTGAGTGAGTGAGTGAGTGAGTGAGTGAGTGAGTGAGTGAGTGAGGGCTTTGCCTTTTATTAGTATAGATATATCCCGATCTACATACTCGAATAATGGATACTTTATTCGCCATCAATGATTGTTTTGGTAAAGCCATACTCAGTGTTTTCATTAGATGAACGGTAAAAAAGTAAGAGCGAGGGGAGGATGACTTATTGAGGCATGCAGGCTGTAGTGCGCGAACTCTATCTGAATTGGCGCGATCACATTTGAAAAATATATCTTTTCAAGTTCTATTTAGTCCATATGTGTCAAACTCAAGGGCGCGGGCCACATCCGCCCGGCGTAATCGATCCGCCCGCGAGATCATTTTATATACTGTATTATTGCTATTAATGGCCCGGTATATGAAGCGCTGGTAACACAATAAACTACAGATCCCATAATGCAGCGCTTCAGCTGCCTTGCCGAACACTTACCGCGTTAATCAAGTCTAGCTTATGATGCTGCAAGTTATTGCGAAGCTAGCTCACACAATGCTGAAGAGAAAAGTTGATTCTGAAAATAGTGCCTTTAAAAACCGATGGGAGGCTGAGTATATGTTTACTGAACCCGTGTGTCTCATTTGTGGAGCTAATGTGGCTGTAATTACAGAATTTAATCTAAGACAGCACTATGAGACAAAACATCAGGGTAACCTGAAAGACCTGAATGCAATGCAGAAGATACAGAAAGCAGAAGAATTAAATAAGAATCTGACACTTCAGCGGACGCTTTTACCGGCACAATCACAAAGTGATTTCAAGTGAAGCTGCTTTTATGGGAGACACAAATGCACCAGTGCAACTTGCCCCACTTTCCCTGTTGCCAAGTAATGTTGAACCATGTCGTCACTACGGTGTTCCCAAATACGCACTTTGCTGATAAACTGAGCGCACTGAGTTTGCACGGCGCTTTGGTGACTTTGAAGAACAAAAAAAGTCTGTCTACATGCAGCTCGAACCTTGTGCATGTTTGGTAGCACATATCTGTGTGAGAAGCTCTTCTCAGTAAAAATGACTAACAAAACAGCACACAGGAGTCGCCTCACTGATGAGCACCTGCAATCCATCCTGAGAATCTTCACAACACAGAACCTCACACCAAACAGAAACGAACTTGTGGCCAAAAAAAGATGCCAGGCGTCCAGCTCTAAAATGACATATGAGCAAAGACAACTGAATGATTTGATTTGTTATTGCTAAAAGGAACACATTTTATTTATATTTCCAGGTTTTGTTATGCAGCATGTTCATATTTGAATTTGTATAATTTTGACAGGATATATTTTATGGAGAGCAAAATCTTTGGGATATTTAAAATCTAAGTTTATTTTTATATAAAATTACATAAGAGTAAATAAATTTGAATGTTTGTTCTTTTAACGTTTACTTTATTTCTAACTTGTATAATTTAGACAGGATATATTTTTATGCAGAGCAAAATATTATAAGTTGTTTAAGGTTTAAGTTGATTTATTCAGGAATAATATTCCTGTCTGTTTTTACCATTCCTACCAAAGATGTTTCTGTCGACTAAATAAAAATTCCTTCTATTTAAAATTTAAATAGAACTTGAACAAATACGATAGTACATAATATCCACGAGACTTGCACGTAAGAGCGGGAGTTATCCGTTTTAACAAGCAGCGTATTGCACTGATACGAAATAGCTGTGTGTGTATATATATAGATATGTATGTATATGTATATATATGTTTATATATGTGTGTGTGTATGTATATATATATATGTATTTATGTTTATGTGTGTGTGTGTGTAAATATATATATATTTATATATATATATATATATATATATATATGAATGACAAGAACACTCATGACTCACAACACTGACAAAACAATTACATTGACAATCATGTTACGTTATTTTCAGAATGTTTCCTTTTCTTTTTCATTGCTTCTTTAACACACTACTTCTCGGTATTTTGCTAGTATATATATATATTGTCACGCATCCGCGAGTAGGAGGCCGCGGACGGACCTTAAACCGCTTCGAAAGCCATTCGCCGGAAGGGAGAGGCGGGGTACTAACCTTTCTCCTTTGTCTTCCAGGAAAGAGACGCTCCGCCATCATAGCCTTCCCGCAGTACGTCAACTTCCGCCGTTCCTCCGCCATCTTTCCTGACGTCAGCAGTCCCATCCTCCCTCACGGTTCCTTCCCAGCATTCCTCCACTTCCGGCTCCTCCCCTATAAAATGGCCGCATTGGTGCCTATGAACTGATTTGTTTATATTTTGACCTGCCTTTTTTTGAGCTATTGTGGATTGTCTACAATATACGGGTCCGGAAAACCCCAAACCTTTATGCTGTTTGTTGCTACATCTTTTACTATATATATATATACATATATACAGACACACATTTACATACATCTATCTATCTATCTATCTATCTATCTATCTATCTATCTATATATGTATATCTATATCTATCTATATATCTATCTATATAATCTATATATCTATATCTATGTATCTATATATGTATATGTGTATCTATATCTATATATCTATATTTATATATCTATATTTATATATATATATCTATATATATATATATATATTCTTTGGGGTGCGAGCAGCTGTTGCTGGGGGTGCCAGAATACATTGAGGAAGAAAAATTAAAAACATTATTTGTACAAAATCTTAATTTATCTATCCATTCCTAAATAATTAAATGGGCAGGCTATTTCGTATCAGTGCAATACGCTGCTTGTTAAAATGGATGACTCCTTATCTTACGTGCACTTAGTGCTGCGTGGGTATTATGAACTATCGTATTTGTTCAAGTTCTATTTAAATTTTAAATATAAGTAATTTTTATTTGGTCGACAGAAATATGTTTAGTAGGAATGAAAGTTAAATTTAATCATCATTGCATAAATTTTTCTTCACCATAGAAATTTAAAAACTAAATCCAACTTCCATTCCTACCAAAGATATTTCTGGCGACTAAATAGAACCTACTTATATCCAAATTCGAGCTATAGAGCTGTCGCTTGCCTGCCTGAATAAGTCATCCTCGCTTCGCTCTTACTTTTTTACCGTTCATTTAATCATGGCTAGTCGCGGAAAAATTATAACATATATATATTGAATATATTGAAATAGTTTTACTATCAAATAATGCAAACAGTACGCGGCACGTGCTTCGCCCTAATTCTGGGCTCATCAGACAGTACACACTCACTGCACCCACTCTTGCGAATTGAACCTCAGACGTCAGCGCTAAAGGCGAAGCCTCTCATGTTGTGCATGGGTGTGTGGTTCGTTTATTTGACAGTATGTTGATCGGGGTGTATACTGTATATATATACAGAGTGCAACGTATAGTTTTGTCCAGGAGGAAAGCAATGTTGCGTCAAATCAATGGCATCCTTTTGTAGGGTGTGTGCCTGAGACTTACTGGAAATTTGAGGCATTTCAATTGAAATGGGAGATCAGAGAGTATAACGGTGATGCTATCAATACATTCAGAGTGTGGCGCTCTGCTGTTTTTTTGTGTATCTGCCCTCACACAGCCTCTCCACTGCTTTATAAACGAACGCCATATAAAGCCATCACCTTGTCAATTGTGTAGTGCGTTTTTTGAACAGGTTTGATGCATGGAAGTGATCACTCATACTGCGTTCAGTAAGTTCATGTGAGCTGCTCTCTTGTGTGATGTTGCGATGTCCACGGCTTAATTTAATTTTAAGTAAGACCCGGCACTTAAACGTTTCTGGCTGCACTCCGGTTGTAATATGACGAAGCTGCGCGAGGTCACTTTTGAGAATGCAAGTATAGTTGTCCAGGAGAAAAGCAATCTTGCCTGAAATCAATGGCATCATTTTGTAGGGTCTGTCCCTGAGAGTTATTACTTGTCATCGCGCAGCAGAGCATTACTGGAAATTGGAGGCATCTGAATTGAAATGGGAGATCAGAGGGTATAAAGGGGACGTGAGGAATACATTGAGTGTGGAGAAACTCTAGACACAGGGTGTGTATTAACTTGTGGATTTTTCTGTGAGTATTTGGTGGCTGTGTGACGAAGTTGCTTTGGAAGACGGCGTTAGCTGTGGAGCTCAACTCAGAGCGAAATGAGGTGAATGGGAGGGGAGATGATGACGTGACTCCCCCACCCACCTTAACTGTCAATCCTCCACAAACACAGTCTCTCGGAATTTGCATAAGCACAGCCCTTCACCTGCAATTTTAACTTAGTTACAAAGTGATCAATACTCTCGTTTATATCCTGCGTCCTCTCATTAAACTTGTATCCCGCATTACCTGTGTGTATGACAAACGCCAGCAGCAGCTTGTCTATGAACTTAATTTAAACTTTAGGTTTACACCATACTTTGTTTCCGAAGTAGCAGCACTCATGAATATGGCTGTAAATGTCAGTCGCTCGCTTCTTATTGTTTCCCTGCCTTCTCAAGTATATAATGCATGTTTTCTTCAGTGCTTTTTGGAGCTCTTCCTGGTTTTCTACGTACTGCGTTGATAGTAAGTTCACGTGATTACGTGGAAGGCGTGATGTCACACGAAACTTCGCCCCCCACGGCCATCCAGCTCAACTCCATTACAGTATATGGAGAAAAATAGCTTCCAGTTATGACCATTACGCGTAGAATTTCAAAATGAAACCTGCCCAACTTTTGTAAGTAAGCTGTAAGGAATGAGCCTGCCAAATTTCAGCCTTCTACCTACACAGGAACTGGGAGAATTAGTGATGAGTCAGTGAGTGAGTGAGTGAGTGAGTCAGTCAGTCAGTCAGTGAGGGCTTTGCCTTTTATTAGTATAGATAGATACTTTATTAATCCCATGGGGAAATTCACATAATCCAGCAGCAGTATACTGATACAAAAAACAATATTAAATTAAAGAGTAACAAAAATGCATGTAAAAACAGACAATAACTTTGAATAATGTTAGCATTTACTCCCCCGGGTGGAAATGAAGAGTCACATAGTGTGGGGGAGGAACAATCTCCTCAGTCTGTCAGTTGTGCAGGACAGTGACAGCAGTCTTTCACTGAAGCTACTCCTCTGCCTGGAGATGACACTGTTCAGTGGATGCAGTGGATTCTCCATGATTGACAGGAGTTTGATTACCGCCCGTCGCTCTGCTACAGATGTTAAACTGTCCAGCTTCATTCCTACAATAGAGCCTGCCTTCCTAACAAGTTTGTCCAGGCATGAGACGTCCTTCTTCTTTATGCTGCCTCCCCAGCACGCTACCGCGTAGAAGAGGGCACTCGCCACAACCGTCTGGTAGAACATCTGCAGCATCTTATTGCAGATGTTGAAAGACGCCAACCTTTTAAGGAAGTATAGTCGGCTCTGACCTTTCTTACACAGAGCATCAGTATTGGCAGTCCAGTCCAATTTCTCATTCAGCTGCACTCCCAGGTATTTATAGGTCTGTACCCTCTGCACACAGTCTCCTCTGATGATCACGGGGTCCATTAGGGGCCTGGGCCTCCTAAAATCGACCACCAGTTCCTTGGTCTTGCTGGCGTTCGGGTGTAAGTGGTTTTTGCACCATTTAACAAAGCCTTTGATTAGCTTCCTATACTCCTCCTCCTGCCCACTCCTGATTCAGCCCACAATAGCAGTGTTGTCAGCAAACTTTTGCACGTGGCAGGACTCCGAATCGTATTGGAAGTCTGAGAAAGAGTCGGAGAAAGAACAGTCCCCTGCAGCGCTCCTGTGTTGCTGACCACAATGTCAGACCTGCAGTTCCCGAGACGCAAATACTGAGGTCTGTCTGTAAGATAGTCCACGATCCATGCCACCAGGTGTGAAACTACTCCCATCTCAGTCAGCTTGTCCCTAAGGAGTGGAGGTTGGATGTTGTTGAAGGCGCTCGAGAAGTCCAAAAGCATAATTCTTACAGCACCACTGTCTCTGTCCAAATGGGAGAGGGATCGGTGTAGCATATAGATGATGGCATCCTCCGCTCCCACCTTCTCCTGGTATGCGAACTGCAGAGGGTCGAGGGCATGGCGGAACTGTGGCCTCAGGCGGTGAAGCAGCAGCCGCTCCATGGTCTTCATCACATGTGACGTCAGAGCAACAGGCCAAAAGTCATTCAGCTCACTAGGACGTGATACCTTTGGGACTGGGGTGACACAAGATGTTTTCCAAAGCCTCAGGACTCTCCCCTGTTCCAGGCTCAGGTTGAAGATGCACTGTAGAGGACTCCCCAGTTCCTGTGCACAGGCCTTCAGCAGTCGTGGTGATACTCCATCTGGACCCGCTGCTTTGCTGGCACAAAGTCTCCTCAGCTCTCTGCTCACCTGCGCTGCTGTAATTGTGGGTGGGTATGTCTCTCCTATGCTGGTATCAGCAGAAGGATGGTTGGAGGATGCAGTACTCCGAGGCAAGAGTGGGTTAGGGTGGTCAAACCTGTTAAAGAAGTTGTTCATTTGGTTTGCTCTCTCCACGTCTCTCTCAATGGTGGCACCCCGCTTCGGACCGCAGCCAGTGATGATCTTCATTCCATCCCACACTTCCTTCATACTGTTATTCTGCAACTTCTGCTCCAGCTTTCTCCTTTACTGCTCCTTCGCCGCCCTGAGCTGGACTCAGAGTTCCTTCTGCACGTGCTTGAGCTCATGCTGATCACCGCCTTTAAAAGCCCTTTTCTTCTGGTTCAAAAGGCCCTTGAAGTCACTTGTAATCCATGGCTTGTTGTTAGCATAGCAGCGTACTGTTCTTACTGGAACTACAATGTCCATACAGAAGTTGATGTAATCAGTTGTGCAGTCAACAGCCTCTTCAATGTTCTCAATATTTGACCCCTGCAGTATATCCCAGTCTGTAGTTCCAAAGCAGTCTCTCAGAGCCTGCTCCGACTCAGGGGACCACTTCCTGAATGAGCGTGTGATTGTAGGTAGCGCCTTCACTCTTGGTTTTTAGTGAGGCTGAAGCAGAAGCATATAGGGATGTCTTTTAAGAATTCTAGCCAAAAATTCAAGTTTTGATTAATAGAATACATATTTAAATCATGTGTCACTTATAAAGGTCAAAAAAAAGCAAGGAAATGGTACCTCCTTATTTCTAATTATGGTGTTTAGGGCTGAATATTACATTACTCCATTTGCTTAAATCATTATGTGACAGGTGTCCTAGTCACACTCACAGGAAATCTAACTTAAACACAGTTAACCTATTCCACTACGCCACCCAGTTTTATTAAGAGACTGGGAACTCTTGAGATTTACAGAAAATAGAGCATAGGGTTCTTTAGGTTGGGCGGTGAGTAAACACACAATGAAAGACACAACAATAATTTCAGGAAAAGCAACAGTAACTTCTATTACACAAGATAATATAGTAAATTTAAAAAGATAAACAAACATAACAAAAAAATCTAACAATATCAGGTTCGAAATTCCTTTTTTTTTAAAGGAAAGCACACAGTCCACACTCTAAAAGTCCGTTAAAAACAAGAATTGGAGGATGCAACCTTTAGTGGTACAGAGTCCAGTTTGCACACTGTTACTCCAAAAATTAACCGTCCAACTGACCACCAACGCAGTCTGTTCACCGGACACTCGTTTCTCAACAGATGTTTAATCAAAATCGAATCCCTCTTAGTGTCTCTTCATCGTTCCTTTTTTTCCACTCTGGGCTCCTTGTGCTGCTGTGATCTAGGCACACCTCATTTCTCGTCTGCCAGCTTTGCTTGGTCCTTTCATGCGGCTTCCCTCTCTCGCTGGACCCGCAACTGGTGTCTCCTTGTGGAGCTGTCTCTTCCTCCCTGGAAGTAAGTATTGCTGTCCTTGTGCCTCACGTCGTGCCAGCCACGTATCCTCGTCTGCCTGCGAACCTGTGCTCTGTCCGAGTGTCTTGGCAGCGTTCTCAGTGGACTGTCCCTCTCTCTGCTTTCTCCTGCCCAGAAGTTTAAATCTCCTTCAGTCCCTGCCATTATCAGTTCTGGACAATTGGATTAAACAATGGCACATCTAAATTTCCTGGGTTTAAGAAATAATGAAAACACAAGTTAACAAAATGTATTGTTACCAACTATCAATGAGTACACAGCTGATTATAACCCAATATTCTCAGACATGTTCAGTTCCAAGTCAGGTAAATACAAACATTTTTCAAGGAAGGAGCAGTTTTTTTATCCCAATGTTATATTGTTTGTATGTTTAAGCAGTTAAAACTTCAAAGCGGTGATTCTTTTGCAAGACAGTAAATACCGATATCCTGTAGACAGCCATCACAATAATCAGTAACAGGATAACCCAGGAAATTTGCCTTTTAACTTCTTGCCCCAGCCAAACAACGAGTGCCTATTGTCTGTTCATCTGCTGGGTTTTAAATGTAATATTTACATGTTCCTTTTCCTAAGAAAGAAATGGGACGACCCAGTGTACAAAAATGTCCCCCTCTGACAATTATATCAACATTATATCAGTGGAGGTAATATTCTACTAACTTATTTCTCAACACATTGTCTATTGTAAAGGCTGAGATATACATTCTTAACTTCCACATTCAGTAAAAAATCCCTCCAAAAAGCAACAATGGAAAGTTCCACTGTCTTCTTATTGCTTCCTTCAGGAGAAAAGCAAACTTTAAAGAGATCATCCATTTTTTCTGTGGTTAGTTTTTCAGTTTTGTACCAAAAAATGAGCAAAGATGGTGGGATATGTCTGAATTTGCTACTGGAGACCAAGTGTTTTCAGTCCCTCACGGAGTCTAAAATGAAAAAAAATATGCTATTCTTAAAATAAAGGCACTGAATTAATGGTGAACCTACCAGGAATCTGCAATACTGCAGTAGTATTTTTAATTAGGTGTTCAAGCACTATAAGATTTATCTACTTTCACTTTGTTATGCTTTCATTTGTCTTCCACTATATTTCACGAAGCTTCCTAAAATTTGACATACATGAATTAAATCCAAAAAGTGAAGCAAAATTGAGAAAGATACTGAAATGGAAGGCTAGTTTGTAAGCAAATGGACTTCCCACAAGGTAAATGCAGGAGATTGCTGATAGTAAAGGAGAAGGATGTGTGGAACAGGTGGAAGCATGGCCACATGGCATGAGTAGCAGAGGGGCTATTAGAAACCAAATCCAACTCAAAGTTCGACAAAAGAAGGTTTATAAAAGATGAAGTGGCATAAAAGGTACTGGGCATGTGGAAATGGAAACAAAATGTCAATTTAGATAACAGCAACAGAGTTTCCTTGCTTCTAAGGTGACATGTTGAGTGAGAGGTGTAAAAGAAATTTCTTGAACTGTCCCCCATTCTGACTTCTAAAGCAGTCGCTCTGGAATGGAAGGGTAAAGTGAAGGGTACAGTTTACGAAAGGTGTGTGAGGAGTTGTATGCTGACATGGCTAGGCAACATGTTAGTTAATAATAATAATAATAATACATTTTATTGATATAGTGCCTTTCTCATGCTCAGGGCACTTACAAAATATAAGAAAGAATGGCAGGGTATACAGTATATAGCATTGTACAAACCAAATAAATAAATAAAGAAGATTAAGACAGTAAATTCAGAGAAAGCCTAACAGACAACATAATTGATGGTCTAGCACACACACATACAGGTTACCTGAGCATCTTGACAGAGAGGTAAACTGAGGGAAGGGTAATAAAGTCAAGTAGAGCTAAAAGCCAACCTGAACAGATGAGTTTTGAGTTATTTTTTAAAAGAATTCATGGAGTCAGCTGATCTAATTAATTTTGGTAGGCCATTCCAGAGTCTGGGCGCTATACAGCTGAAGGCCCTGTCACCCATGGAGTGTAGATTAGTGTGGGGCACAACAAGATTGCCTGAATCAGAGGAACTTGATAGACGGGCAGGGACATAGTGATGAAGGAGGTCACTGATGTAGTTTGGCACAAGGTTTTTTAAAGCTTTGTAGGTTATTAGTAGGATTTTATATTCGATTCTGTAGGACACAGGGAGCCAGTGAAGACGGAGCAGGATGGGTGTGATGTGCTCGCTGCTGCTGGTTTGAGTAAGGACTCTTGCAGCTGAGTTTTGAATAAGCTGGAGCTGTGACATACGATTAGAAGGGGCACCTGCCAGCAGTGAGTTACAATAATCGATGTGGGATGTGATAAAAGCATGGACAAGTTTCTCAGCATTAGAAAAGGAGAGGAAGGAGTGAACACGGGATATGTTATGAAGGTGAAAGTAAGAAAGTTACTTACTGTGATTTATGTGGACGGAATAAGAGAGGGAGGATTCAAAAATGACACCAAGATTCTTTGCAGTAGAGGCAGGTCTGATGAGATCACCGCCAAGATGGACTGGGAAGGAGCTCATTTTATTAAGTTGCATTTAGTCCCAATTTGGAGGAGTTCAGTTTTGTTGCAATTTAATTTTAAAGAGTTCTGCTCCATCCAGGTTTTAATTTCACTTAGGCAGGTTGTGAGCTGAGAAAGCTCTGATGAAGTTCCATTTTTAACATTGAAGTAGAGTTGATTATCATCTGCATAAAAGTGATAGCCCAGTCCATAGCTACGAATAATATGGCCAAGGGGAAGTATATAAATAGAGAAGAGAAGAGGGCCAAGGACAGAGCCCTGAGGAACTCCTTGTATGGCTGGCGCCGAGCTGTATCTGCTATTGCCAAGACTAACAAACTCTTGTCTATTAGTCAGATAGGACTTGAACCACTGGTGGGCTGTGCCAGAGATACCCAGCATGTTCTCCATTCTGGACAGTAGAGTGCATGTCTGACAGTGTCAAATGCTGCACTGAGGTCTAATAGAATTAATATGCTGGTTTGTCCAGAGTCTGGTGCCATAAGCAAATCATTGGTTACCCATAGCATAGCAGTTTCACAGCTGTGCCACGCCCTGAAACCAGACGGAAAGGGTTCCATCAAGTTCTTAGTGGTTAAGTAATTGGTGTGCTGAGAGGCTACAATACGCTCAAAAACTTTTGACAGGAAAGGTAAGTGGGAAATAGGCCAGAAATTGTTAAGATTGTCAGCATCAAGACCAGACTTTTTTAACATTGGGGTTACTGAAGCGATTTTAAAAGTGAGCGGCACAGAGCCAGTGTCAAGGGATGAGTTTATTATTGTTGTAACAGTCAGGATTATGGCATGAAGGCAGGATTTAAGTAGTGTGGTGGTGATGGGGTCCAGTACACAACTAGTTGGCCTCATCTTACTAAGTAGGTTATTAACAAACTCAGATGTGACTGATGGGAACTTAGAGAAGGAGCTGGATGGAGTGTGAAAACAGGGAGAGATATAAACAGATGATGTATTTATGTTAGTTGAATTATTTAGATCTTTAACTTTGTTATGGATAAAGTGGAGGAATTCCTCACAGACTTCAGTAGAACAGGTAGTTGGGTCAGATGCGGGTTTGAGGAGTTTATTAACTACAGAAAAGAAAACCCTTGGGTTATCATGGCCATTTTCTATTATTCTGCCAAAGTGGGTGTTCTTAGCAGCAGTTAGTGCTTCTCTGTAAGCTCTTTGGTGGTCAGAGAAAGCCTGGATGTGCACGGTGAGGCCAGTCTTACGTGACATTCTCTCAAGGTGTCGGCCAGCTGCTTTCATAGATCACAATTCTGAGTTATACCAAGGAGCTGAATGCTTAAAGGAAACCCCCTTATGTTTTAAAGGAGCTGTTTTACCTAATGCTGAATGAAGAGCTGAGTTATAGTGGTCAACAAGACTATCTAGTGTTGATGGAATAGGTGCAGACAGTAAAAGATCAGAAATTGATCCAGAAAGGATAGAGGGACAGATATTTTTAAGGTTTCTTTAAGAAATTTGTCATTTACAGGTAAGAGGAGGGAAAGGCAGTGAGACAGTGAAAAATACTGCTTTATGGTCAGAGAGTCCCAAATCAGTGCTGTAAATGTTGGCAACAGATAGTCCAGAATTGCAGATCAGTATATGGCCACCAGAGTGGGTGGGAAAATCAATGTGTTGTGTCAAGTCAAAAGAGTCCAGTAAGGATAGGAATTCATTTCTCAGTTTAGATGTAGTAGTGACAATATGGATGTTGAAATCACCGAGCAGGATAATTCTCTGAGAATAAGAGCTTAGGTGGGTTAAAAGTTCAATCAGATCAGATAAGAAGGATGCATTGTATTTTGGGGACAATAAAGAACAATGAGTTAGTTTTAGAGCTAGGCACTCAAAAGACAGTGGACAGTCAATTGGGATTCATTTAAAGTTTAAGTCTGCTCTGATAATTACTGCAAGCCCACCTCCTTGTCTAGAGCTCTGAGGTTCTGTATGGAAAGTGAAACCAGGTGGAGTTGCCTCCGTGAGAGACGTAGTTTGTTCGGTTCTTGCCAAGTCTCCATTAGACACAGTATATCAAGTTTGGTGTCAGTGATGAGTTCTAACAGCACCAATGTTAATACATTGGCATTAAGTTTACCTTTCAAATGGTCCTCTGACTCAGTTAATAACTCGGGAATGCAGACTATCTTTCAAAAGGAATTCTTTTTCATTCAATTAATATACTGGCCTTAAACAGCCAGCAAAATGCAGGTAGTCATCATTTTCTTTAATTTCAGTTCTGTAGTTATTCAGTTGTTGATGAACTTCCAATCTATGTAAAAAAAACAGAATTACCAGTCAGGTTTAGTGCCTTGATTTGGAAAATGAATCATTTGTCTGCAAAAACAGACCTGGCTTTGTAAATATCAGGCTCCCTATTTGCTGAGGGCATTATCTCATTATCTGCAATGTTAAACATACCACTGGACTTTAATTTTTTTCCATTCATCAACTTTCCTGTGTGATGGCTTAAAGTATCTGTTGATAAACTATGCCAAGATTGGTTCCAAAGACTTTTGATGCACTGTCAGGCTCCCTGTTGAGTACTATTTATGTTTTGGACTGTTAAAGGAAGCACGGGCAGCTATGCATCTTAGCCTCTTCTGATTGGTTTTCAGACCCTGCCTTTACAAATGTCAGGCTTTCTATTGGCAGAGGTTATTATCTCTCTATTACAAAAAAAAAATCTTGGGGAGGCAGATTACTGAGACGAGACGTGATCTTCTCAGAAGACAATTTGTAGTCCTGCGAGAGACACTTTAACTTGCTCCCAGCTCTTAAAACAATGACAAGCGACAAGCAAAACACGCAGCTCGCAGCAGATGATCCGACCACTTCACCTTGCATGCGTTCAGCCACCCTAACCTCCCCACCCCCGTTCACAACATGAGCAGCGTTATACGTCCTGCGAGAAAGAGATTTAACCATGCCCAGGGCCGGAAATAAAGGACAAGTATTGTTTTTACAACGTCACTCGAGACAAGACAGTGAGCTACCATTTAAAACAAATCCACGGACATCTAACCTAGCAGTTGTTGGATTGCTTTTGGCAGACACACATCATATGCTCATAGCTCGTAAAACAACAACATGCAACAAGCAGAACAGGCAGCTCGCCATCAGCAGAAAGACAGCAGATGATCCGAGAGCATCTCCTTAGCATGCGTTCAGCCACCCCCCCCTTCACAACACAAGCAGCGTTATATGTCCTGCAAGAAAGATATGTAACCACGCCCAGGGGCGGAAATAAAAGACAAGTATTGTTTTTACAAAAGTTTTTAAAGTAAAAGTGAAAATAAAGAATATGTAAAAATTTCCCATGAAAATAACAATCTCTATGAATTGTATATCCAGTAAACCAAACACGAGGGTGGGCGAGCCCCCTAGTCATCCAAAGAAAAATAAAATTAGAGTGTTTTTTTACTATACAGCCACTTACCGAGGTTTCTCACTAGATGAACAGTTGCTGAAACAACCTCACTTAATTAATACAATCGTTGGAGTTCTAGCAAGATTCAAAGAGCAGCCAATCGCTCTCATGGCAGATATTGAATCAATGTTTTATCAAGTGAAAGTTCCAGATGAAGATAATGATCTTCTTCGTTTCCTGTGGTGGCCTAAAGGTAATCTAAACAATGGACTAGAAGAATACAAAATGACAGTACACCTTTTTGGTACTACTTCAGCTGTGCTTCTTATGCTCTATGAAGAACAGCAGAGGACGCCAGACACACAGCTTCAGGAGAAGCAGTTAACACTGTGCTTTACAATTTCTATGTTGATGACTGCTTAAAGTCAGTTACTACAGAAGAACAAACCATAAAATTGTCAAAAGATTTTCAAGCCCTATGTTTCAACAGAGGGTTCCATCTTACCAAATGGATTAGCAATAGCTGAACAGCCTTATTGTACATTCCTAAAGAAGAAAGGACAATTAATCAGAAGGACTTAGACTTAAACCATGATTTGTTACCAGTTGAAATAACCTTAGTTGTTCAATGGTGCATACAGACTGAGAGCTTCAGGTTCCAAGTAAAGCTGCAAGATAATCCTGCTACAAGATGTGGTATTCTGTCAGTTGTCAGTTCAATTTATGATCCACTTATTTTAAGGGAATTGTGTAAAGAGAAATATGGGCAGGACAAAAAAGTAGAAGTTAAGTATGTCCAGTAATGGAAAAAATGGATGGATGATTTGCTGCTAATTGTGGTTCACAACGTAAACAGGTGCATTAAACCAATTGGATTTGGTCACATAATGTCTGCACAAAAGCATCATTTTGGATATGCTTCAGAAAATGGGTATGACACTTTCTTACCTTCTCCTAACTGATAAAGAACATAAGAGACATTGTTCATTTCTAATGGGGAAATCAAGAGTGGCTCCACTGAAACCTGTTACTATACCAAGGTAAGAATTAACAGCAGCAGTAATAGCAGTCAGAATAGACAAGATTGTAAAATAAGAACTGCAAATTCCCTTGTAAGAGTCAACCTTTTGGACTGACAGCACCACCATATTAAGGTACATTGCAAATGAAAGTGCATGCTACAAAACTTTTGTTACCAACTGAGTCAAAGTGATAAGGGAGCACTCACATCCCTCCCAATGGAGTTACATCACATCTGCACTAAACCAAGCAGACCAGGCATCAAGAGACACAACCATAGAAAGCTTCATTAAAAGTAAGAGATGGATTCAAAGCCCAAATTTCCTGCTACAGCTAGAACACAAATGGCCAAAGAGACCGAATGAAGTGGACCTGCCTATTAATGATGATCCTGAAATCAAAGGATGTGTAGTAAGTTCAACAAGTGTGGAAGAAAAAACTGAATCAGTAAAGAGACTTATGGACTGCTACTCAGAATGGTTAAGCTTAAAGAAAGTGATAGCATGGTTCCTTAGGTTCAAAGAAGGGCTATTGCATCTGAAAGAAGAGAGAAAGGCATTCCAATTTATGGTCAGTTGATCTGGACTCAACCCAGAAAGACAAAAAATACTAATCACAGAACATATGAAGGAATACAAGTCAACAATGAAGCTAAAGCCACTGTCTCTGAAAGCAGAAAAGGAACTTATTCGCCTCAGTCAATTACAAACTTACCCAGAAGAGATTAAAGCTTTACACAAAAATCACCATGTAAAGAAAAGTAGCAAAAATCTGCAAACTTGACCCAGTCCTGCAAGATGGAATCCTGAGAGTTGGAATAAGACTCAGCTCTTAGAAGACTACGGCTTAGCTCTTTTTTCACCATGATAGACCGATGCAGAGCCCGCATCACTGCGGATGCCGCACCAATCCGCCTGTTGACCTCACGGTCCATTCTTCCCTCACTCGTGAACAAGACCCCGAGATACTTAAACTCGTCCACTTGGGGCAGGATCTCTCCCCCAACCCTGAGAGGGCACTCCACCCTTTTCCGGCTGAGGACCATGGTCTCAGATTTGGAGGTGCTGATTCTCATCCCAGCCGCTTCACACTCAGCTGCAAACTGATCCAGAGAGAGCTGAAGATCACGGCCTGATGAAGCAAACAGGACAACATCATCTGCAAAAAGCAGTGACCCAATCCTGAGTCCACCAAACCGGACACCCTCAACGCCCTGGCTACGCCTAGAAATTCTGCCCATAAAAGTTATGAACAGAATCAGTGACAAAGGGCAGCCCTGGTGGAGTCCAACTCTCACTGGAAATGGGTTCGATGCGGACCAAGCTCTGACACCGTTTGTACAGCTCTTATCAGGGGGTCCGGTACGGTGCGGAGCACCCCTCACAGGATTCCATGAGGGACACGGTCGAACCCCTTTTCCAAGACCACAAAACACATGTAGACTGGTTGGGCAAACTCCCATGCACCCTCCAGGACTCTGCTAAGGATGTAGAGCTGGTCCACTGTTCCGCGACCAGGACGAAAACCACACTGCTCCTCCTGAATCTGAGGTTCGACTATACGACGAACCCTCCTCTCCAGAACCCCCGAATAGACTTTTCCAGGGAGGCTTAGGAGTGTGATCCTTCTGTAGTTGGAACACACCCTCCGGTCCCCCCTTTCTAAAGAGGGGGACCACCACCTCGGTCTGCCAATCCAGAGGCACTGTCCCCGATGTCCATGCGATGTTGCAGAGACGTGTCAACCAAGACAGTCCTACAACATCCATAGCCTTGAGGAACTCCGGGCATATCTCATCCACCACCGGGGCCCTGCCACCAAACAGTTTTTTGACCACCTCGGTGACCTCAGTCCCAGAGATGGGAGAGCCCACCTCAGAGTCTCCAGGCTCTGCTTCCTCATTGGAAGGCATGTTAGTGGGATTGAGGAGGTCTTCGAAGTACTCCCCCCACCGACCCACAACGTCCCGAGTTGAGGTCAGCAGCGCACCATCCCCACCATATACGGTGTTGACATTGCACTGCTTCCCCCTCCTGAGACGCCGGACGGTGGACCAGAATCTCCTCGAAGCCGTCCGAAAGTCATTCTCCATGGCCTCTCCAAACTCTTCCCATGCCCGAGTTTTTGCCTCAGCAACCACCGAAGCCGCATTCCACTTGGCCTGCCGGTACCTAACAGCTGCCTCCAGAGACCCACGGGACAAAAGGGTCCTATAGGACTCCTTCTTCAGCTTGACGGCATCCCTCACCGCCGGTGTCCACCAACGGGCCAGCCCCCTCGGGATGTGGTCGAAGTTCTACCGAAGGTGGGAGTTGAAGCTACTTCTGACAGGGGACTCTGCCAGCCGTTCCCAGCAGACCCTCACAACACATTTGGGCCTACCAGGCCTGACCAGCATCTTCCCCCACCATCGAAGCCAACTCACCACCACCGCTCCACCCCTCTCTTCACCCGAGTGTCCAAGACATGTGGCTGCAAGTCCGATGACACTTGCCAAGTGCACATATGAACACCCCTATGCTTGAATGTGGTGTTCGTTATGTACAATCCATGATGAGCACAGAAGTCCAATAACAAAACACCGCTTGGGTTCAGATCGGGGGGGCCATTCCTCCCAATCACGCCCTTCCAGGTCTCACTGTCATTGCCCACCTGAGCATTGAAGTCTCCCAGCGGAACGAGGGAGTCCACAGAAGGTATGCCCTCTAGCACCCCCTCCAGAAACTCCAAAAAGGATGGATACTCCAAACTGCTGTTCAGCGCATATGCACAAACAACAGTCAGGACCCTTCCCCCCACCCGAAGGCGGAGGGAGGCCACCCTCTCATCCACCGGGGTAAACCCCAATCCACAGGCTCCAAGTCGGGGTGCAGTAAGTATGCCCACACCTGCTCGGCGCCTCTCACCGGGGGCAACTCCAGAGTGGTAGAGAGTCCAGCCTCTCTCAAGGAGATTGGTTCCAGAGCTATAGAGTATAGAGTAAGAGTATAAGAGTATATTCCAAGCTGTGCGTCGAGGTGAGTCTGACTATATCTAGCCGGAACCTCTCGACCTCACACACTAGCTCAGGCTCCTTCCCCTTCAGAGAGGTGACATTCCACGTCCCAAGAGCCAGTTTCTGTAGCCGAGGATCAGACCGCCAAGGTCCCCGACTTCAGCCACCACCCAACTCACACTGCACCCAACCTCCTTGGCCCCTCCCATAGGTGGTGAGCCCATGGGAAGGAGGACCCACGTTACCTCTTCTGGCTGTGCCCGGCCTAGCCCCATGGGTGCAGGCCCAGCCACCAGGCGCTCGCCATCAAGTCCCACCTCCAGGCCTGGCTCCAGAGGGGGGCCCCGGTGACCCATGTCTGGGCAAGGGAAAACGTCATCCAAGGGTTTCGCTCATCATTGGAGGTTTGTTGAAGCGCTGTTTGTTTCAACCCTCACCTAGGACCAGTTTGCTTTGGGTGGCCCTACCAGGGGCATAAAGCCCAGGACAACATAGCTCCTAGGATCATTGGGACACGCAAACCCCTCCACCACGATAAGGTGACGGTTCAAGGAGGGGATTTGCTAGTTATTTAAGATTTATTAAAAGTTTGCCTATATATTAATGCATAGTCTGTGGGAGGTTCTTATAACCCCCACAAGTTGAATTGAATTGGTATATTCTAACTATTTCTAGCCTCTCTGACATGGTTTTAAACCGTGCCTTATGTGCCCAATAGTTTGAAAGTTAACATGCTCTATTGAATGTGAAGTGCCGTAAGTTTAGTGCATAGGCAAAGTAAAGCATCTTTAAGTATAGAAATAAATGAAGTTTGACAAGAAGAGCTAAGTTTAGAGAAGAAACATTTTTTCCTTTTCTTTTGCCTTTTATTCTACACATGTAACAATCTTTTTTCTTTATTCTTGTGTGGACTATTTGCTTTAAATTTTCACTAAATCTTTTAAAACAAACTTTTGTACTGATAGATTTCTTTTGGCATGCGTTTGATCCATGCTTGATCCTGCCTTACGCACCAGCAACTATATTTACAATACATTTGGTTACATTTATTTTGCCTTTCCAATTGAAGCACAGACAGGTTAAGTGACTTGCTCATGGTCACAGAGGAGCATTTCAACCTGAGGGTCTGAAGTTCAAAGTTTTAACCACTATGCAACACTGCCTGACATATGTGACATTTTGAAAACGAACAACGTCAGATTGGGTGTAAATTTATGGTACTTGTAAAAGTTAGCTACTTTTTCAGTTTTATTCTCTCAGTCATGTTCATACTCTCCCTCTCCACCTCCTGATCTGACCCTAACTAACAGCTTCAGCATAAATTTACACCCGATCTGACACTTTTCATTTTCCAATAATATTGCATTAGTAAGATGATGTTTTCTGATTGGCACTATTTAGGTCATAAAATGCTTTCTTCAAAATGTCATATATATTTGTCTCTTTCTTTTTTTCCCCGGTGCTGCGTTGACATTGCGGACCAGAAGGCATGAGCTTATTCAGTGCGAACAGGAATACACAGGTGGATGGTTTCTGTGTACTTGTACTTTTTGTGAAAGTGTTAATTTGATATTTGGACTTCAGGCTTCATACATTAAACAGTTCATGTCTACATTTTGTCATTTATTACTAAAATACGAAAAATGTTATTGTTTTAACAATGTGTTTACATAGAATGTTGTAGACATGAAACACACATGAAATACATGTGTTCTGAATAACAATATACAGTGCATCCAGACAGTATTCACAGTGCATCACTTTTTCCACATTTTGTTATGTTACAGCCTTATTCCAAAATGAATTAAATTCATTTTTTTCCTCAGAATTCTACACACAACACCCCATAATGGCAACGTGAAAAATGTTTACTTGAGATTTTTGCAAATTTATTAAAAATAAAAAAATTGAGAAAGCACATGTACATAAGTATTCACAGCCTTTGCCATGAAGTTCAAAATTGAATTGAGAACCTTCCGGAAGGACAACCATCTCTGCAGCAATCCACCAATCAGGCCTGTATGGTTGAGTGGACAGATGGAAGCTACTATTTGGTAAAAGGCACATGGCAGCCCGCCTGGAGTTTGCCAAACAGCACCTGAAGGACTCTTAGACCATGAGAAACAAAATTCTCTAGTCTGATGAGACAAAGATTGAACTCAGGCGTAATGTTTGGAGGAAACCAGGCACCGCTCATCATCAGGCCAATACCATCCCTACAGTGAAGCATGGTGGTGGCAGCATCATACTGTGGGGGTGCTTTTTAGCGGCTGGAACTGGGAGACTAGTTAGGATGAAAGGAAAGATGATTGCAGCAATGTACAGAGACATCCTGGATGAAAACCTGCTCCAGAGCGCTCTTGACCTCAGACTGGGGCGACAGTTCATCTTTCAGCAGGACAAGGACCCTAAGCACACAGCCAAGATATCAAAGGAGTGGCTTCAGGACAACTCTGTGAATGTCCTTGAGTGCCCCAGCCAGAGCCCAGACTTGAATCCGATTGAACATCACTTGAGAGATCGTAAAATGGCTGTGCACCGACGCTTCCCATCCAACCTGATGGAGCTTGAGGGTACTGCAAAGAGGAATGGGCGAAACTGGCCAAGGATAGGTGTGCCAAGCTTGTGGCATCATATTCAAAAAGACTTGAGGCTGTAATTGCTACCAAAGGTGCAGTAAAGTTTTGAGCTAGGCTATGAATATTTATGTGCATGTGATTTCTCAGTTTTTTATTTTTAATAAATTTACAAAAACCTCAAGTAAACATTTTTCACGTTGTCATTATGGGGTGTTGCGTGTAGAATTCTAAGGAAAAAAATTTATTTAATCCATTTTGGAATGAGGCTGTAACATAACAAAATGTAGAAAAAGTGATGCGCTGTGAATACTTTCCGGATGTACTGTATTATTTACCCTAGCCTATACAGTTCAAGGTTTCTCACTCCCGAATAATCAAGGCTTGAGCTGGGAGAACTTTTTGCCCTTTCTGCGTCAGTGGTGGGGGTGGTATAGCAAGCTGCTTGCCTCTTGTGTTGATTGACACATTTATAAGACAAAAGACGCTGACGGAGAGGTGCAAAGGGATTTAAGGTGGGCCAAAATTACTATTATTACGGTTTTTCGTAGGCTTTGGTAATTCTAGTGTTAATTAATATATTTGAACTAATCCAAAATAATGCTGTGTGACTACTGTTAACAGTAACCAAAATCCAAGATCATGCTCCACTTCACAAGATTGGGCTTATATTAATGTGGGGCACAGAGCATCTGGTACAACACTTTTGGGGTCCTTGGCTTAAAAAATGTTTAAGAACCACAGAGTTAAATCTATTGAAATCTCTTACAAATAAACACGCCTTGCTTTATATTAGCAATCCCCAAAAAATCTTTTTCAACACTTAGCTACAGCTGTGAGCAGAAAGACACTGAGTTAAAAAAAAACAAAGAACTTGAGGCTAGTTGTATCTTTGATGAGGGAGGCAAAGAAAAAAAATTAGCACAAGATGGGCTCATCTGTACAGTCATTTACAAATACATTTACATTTGTCTGCTTAGTCTGGGGACTGTTTAGAAACAACTGTTACAGGACAAGGGTACAAAATTGATTATCACAAGTGGAGAACTAATAACAAAATATAAGTGAGTTACAATTCCCACATTTACAAAACCTAATAGATAATATCAGTTAGATAGAAGTTAACTAAACAACGGAGTCTTCAAATACTTCTTAAACACATTAAGGGAGTTAGAGTTTTGTATAGAAGTGAGGAGCTTGTTGCAATAGCCAGGTACTACACATGAAAAGAGATTTGACACCACACAGAGGTGGCACCACCACATGCTCTTCTACAGCAGGCCTCAGTTGTCAAGAAGGAACATAGGACCTCACAAGTGTTTCCATATATATAAGAGACTCACTGAACACTCTGTAAGCAAGCTGCTACAGTGATGGCAGTGTACTGATCTGAAGAGAGGAATGACATGTGCTCACCTTAGCTGGTTGAACACCAAAAATGATGCTGCATTTTGAATCATCAGCGGCACTTTATGACACCTACCAGTCTTCCTGCCAGCAGAGAGTTTCAGTAGTTCAACCGTGACAAGAAATGAGCCTGAACAAGGAGTTCTGTGTATTCTGTCAGATATGGTATGAGTGAATCTAAACGACAAAGAGACTGTAGCAACATGGTCATTGAAGGACAGCTGGTCATCAATCAACACTCCTAGGTTCCATACCTACTTAATAGTGATAATGAACCAAGCTGAATAGACATGGGGTATTGAATAGATGGATGATCTAGGATAAGAAGAAGGTCTATCTTTACCAGGATGAGTTGGAAATGGTGTTCCTTCATCCAGGTTGCAATATCTGTGAGACATGCAGTGATTCTAGCTAATGCCTTGTGGTCCTCTGGAACGTATGACAGGTTTTGATTGCTGTGTGTCATTAGCATAGCACTGATAAGAGAAACCATGGGACTGGATAATAGGGACTAGTGAAGAGGTGTATATAGAGAGAAGTGGAGAGTGCCCAGCACCAACCCTTGGGGCACCCCCATGCTTGCCTGGTGCACCGTTAACATCTCTCCAAGCCAGGCAGAAAGGAATAATCTGCCCAAGAGGTAGGACTCAAACTATCTAAAGGCAGTCCCAGTAATGAGGACTGAGAGGATGAGTCAGAGAGAGTGGAGTATCTGGTAGTCAAAGGAAGAGGAGAGCTCTAACAGGATGAACATAGATGATATGTTGGTAGCTTTGGCCTGCCATAATATATCAACGGTGAGTTGTTCCATCTCTGTACAGGGGCCCTTCTTGAATCCTGAATCTATTTATTGCAATAGAAAACATAAATGGATATGTATATATACCATAGAATACTGTACTTTTTAATTAAAATTATTAAAAAATGTGAAATTATGATAGTATCACAATAATAAAGGATGTAAAGAAATATCAATAAGAGCTGCTGAGGAACTGATGTAAGGAAAAAAGTACACTATGTATATATATCTTTTGTCAAAATATCAGAAGCTACTTTCCATTTGTTTGAAAGTATGTGATGGCCACAAACCAGAATAGAAAATTTCAACAAATGTCTTTCATCATAATATGTAGAGAAAAGCCAAGCAAAATGACACCTTTTATTGGCTAACTAATATGAAAATAGTGAAGTCTTGGATTTATAATGGTGTTATTTTGCACTTTGAACCACAAGGGGGAGCACTACTTCCATGCCTTCAGGTTTCTGCATATGATTTACCATTTATAATATTTTACTGGTTGATGGTTGCTAATAAAATAATTGCTAGTTAATAATATACATTTAATATTTTATGTTTTGCTTGCTTTGCCACCTCACAGAACCAGAGACCTAATTTCAGAATCCAGAAAATCTATATAGATTGTCTGCAGATGCTAAATATAAATTTATTGTTTGGATTTTGTCAGGAAATTATGGATTAACCTCACATCCCAAAGGTTAGGGTCTTTAGTGAAACTAAATCTGATGCCTTCTGTACGTGTGTGGTTGATTGTGACCTTCTAAGGTTGCTCTTGCCTTGCAGCTTATACTGGTGAGATATTTTCAATTCCTCCTAAATTTTTATAATGTTATTAACCAGGCCTGAGCATGAATGGATTGATATTCTATACTTTGTTTTTATCTAAAATGGGGTCCAGTGGTTAACACTGCTACATCACAGCTCCACAGTGCCATGTTCCAATCTTGATCCAGACTTTTTCAGCATGGAAAAGTATGTTACCCTTTTTTTTGCATAGATTTTCTCTTGTTATTCTATCTTCTACACTTATCCCAAAGAGATATTTGTGTGTTGGATTGATAGGAACCTATAAATTGGACCAGAATGTGCCTTTTGACTGTGCAGGGACGGTTCTTGCCTTGTGCCTGATGCTACCAAATTCTCTGCCACCTCTCTGGAGTGGCTTATATGGTTTAATGAAATGAATTGATTGACGTACATTGATAGGCAAGAAACCTGCAATTGATGCTGCTCTTTTAACATAGACTGTAGTTTCAGTAAGAACTTTTCAAACTCACTATTTTAGGTTTCAAGAAGTAACTAATTATTCATGCTTAAATGTAAGCATATTAAGAAAAACACCCATAGGAAAATGAACATTAAAATGTTAATTATCATTAGATTTTAGCAATCAGGCCAGATTGCAACATATTAATTTTCCCTAAGCTTCTGTTCATGTGTTAATTACAGCTTGCACACTAAGAAAAGAATGATGCATTCTGACAGAGAATAAACTAAATCCAAGAAGACATGAAAAATAAACAAAGCCTGATCAGTTTCTCTTTGAATAGAATTGTTGTTACTTCAGTTACTGTCCAAAACTAATTGGATGTAGTTGCAATCCCAGCCCCAACTGGGTCTTCTTTCATTGCTCTCCACAGTGCTTCTTTAGAAATTAGGGAGATGTTGAAAGAGCCTAACAGATTAATGACTTTGAATATATTATGATGGGTGTCATGGTAGACAAGGGGATTGCAGGCAGGAAAGGCTGGTACAGAAGAGAATGAGGATCCTACTGGGCACTGAATAAAACTGAAAATCAGGAAAAGATGACACTTGTTTTTCTGCCAATGCAGGAAAGTGAGCTCTGGCTAAGGGTACGGGTGGCTGTCTACCTTGAACCTGAACTGATTACCCTGGAAGAATAGTAATCAAATTAGAAATTTATGAGCATAGAAAGAAAAGAGGCCATCTGTTGGGCACCAAATGGTACATGATCATAAGCTGAAAGCTCAAACTGACAAAAAGGTGAAATAGTTTGGTATCTTTAAATGCTATGGAAAACTCAGGGTTGTGGGGATGCATTAAGATACTATGACCTAGAGTCCTGGGCCTTTAGAGTAGTTGTGTCTAATTCTGGAGGGGACCCCTGACATTTTCATATCATTTGGGGTACCAGACTGCTATAACAGACCCCTTTCTTATTTGCAATGCATATAAGGTATTCCGTATTTTAAAGTGTGTGAAACTTGAGACTGAATCACAGTAAATTGAGAGTGCACTTCTGCCATCCTTCTTTAGCTGGAATAATAGCTAGAAGGAAAATATAAGCAAACTATTATTATTAGTAGTAGTAGTAGTTGTAGTAGTTGTAGTAGTAATAGTAGTATTTGTTAAACATATGACAAATTACCATAGAACTCAAAAAACAAAACGCAAACAATACTCTGCAGTTTCTCTGCCCCTGCTTTCACAGACAAGTGTCCTCTCTGCCTGACTGGGTCTGTCACTCATTTGCTGACCTTTGGAGTATCTCTTTTCTGTCTCTCTCCATCTCAGCCTTGGTGTCTATTTCTAACAGCTATGAACCTTTAGCGCATCTGTATTCTTGACTTAAGTCACACTGAAGCTGAGGTTTGCACCCTTAATACTATGTAGCCAGTGAAGGACAAGATCTCCATGTCAACTTCTAGTTTTTCTGCCTTCTTAAAGACGCAAAACTGACCCACTCACACTAGTCAGTGGCTGTCTTCTGCCTAACAATAATACTCTTAAAGGATAACATGATCCTGGATTCCCTGCTTACAAACTGCGTGCTGCCTCGTATTGACAAGAATTTCTCATGGCCTCTTGCTTTCCACAACATTTCATTCTCTTTCATTATTAGCCTTTTAGGATAAACTCCTGAGGCTCTTCCCAGTGTGAAACTTCCTTTATTCTTATTTGGCATATATGAAAGTTTCACATCAGGGTTAAGAAAGGGTATATTGGTGGCCTTCTCCCTACCCTGTGACCCCATACTTCCATGTAAATTAGTTCTTCTTTTACAATGTAGGTTTAACTGCTTGGAGGTTTCCCTGGGTTCCAGTCAGGGTCTTGCCACCCTAGTGAAATATATAACATACGCCGCATAATTATCAACATCTCAAGTCTCTCACTCGCGCGCCTGTGTGTGTGTGAGTCTCTCTCGCGCGCCTGTGTGTGTGTGTCTCTCTCTCTCTCGCACGCCTGTGTGTGTGTGTGTGTCTCTCTCTCTCTCGCGCGCCTGTGTGTGTGTGTGTGTGTGTGTGTGTGTCTCTCTCTCACTCGCGCGTGTGTGTGTGTGTCTCTCTCGCGCGCCTGTGTGTGTGTGTGTCTCTCTCTCTCTCGCACCTGTGTGTGTGTGTCTCTCTCTCTCACGCGCCTGTGTGTGTGTTTGTCTCTTTCGCATGTGCCTGTGTGTGTGTGTCTTTTTTTTTTATTAATTTTATTACAATCAATACATAGCAATCAAGTTTTACAAAAAAAAGAATTATGCTAAGAACAGATCGATCCCCACCCTTGAGAGAGAGAGCAAGCCAAATGGTGTAAAATTTAAGGCTTTAAAAATACCTAAATCAACAAATTCTCTGTGCTTTATAAACTCATTTCAAAATATTACTGATTAGATCCTGCCATGTTTTGAAAAAAGTCTGCACAGATCCTCTAACTGAGTATTTGATTTTTCCAATTTTAAATAATATAACACATCAGTTTCCCACTGACTTAAAGAGGAGAGTTTGGGTTCTTCCAGTTTATCAGAATAAGTCTGCGTGCCAACAGTGTAGTGAATGCAATCACAATTTGTTTGTCTTTCTCCACTTTAAGACCCTCTGGAAGAACCCCAAACACAGCTGTTAATGGGTTAGGAGGGATTGTGAGTCCAAGACTGTCTGAGAGGTAATTAAAAATTTTTGTCCAGAATAATGTTAATTTGGTGCAGGCCCAGAACATGTGACCTAGTGAGGCTGGGGCTTGGTTGCAACGTTCGCAGGTTGGATCATGCCCTGGAAACATTTTGAGAGTTTTAGTGAGACAGATGTGCTCGATATATAATTTTGAGTTGTATAATTGTATGCTTTGCATATGGAGCTTGAGTGAATTCTCTGCATTGCTACTTTCCACTCCTTTTCTGATATATTAATTGAGAGGTCATTTTCCCAGTGTCCTCTTGGATCTTTGAAAGGAAGGGATTGTAAAAGGATTTTATATATTGTAGAGATGGAGTCTAACTCCTTGAAATTGAGCAATAATTTTTCCAGCGTGGATGAGGGTGCAAGATGAGGAAAATCTGGAAGGTTCTGTTTAACAAAGTTCCTGATTTGAAGATAGTGAAAGAAATTTGTAGCTGGAATGTTAAATTTGGAATGTAATTGTTCATAGGATGCAAAGACGTTGTCTATATAAAGATCTCTAAGCAAGTTAATTCCAAATTTTTCCAGATATTAAAACTGCATATGTTTGTGAGGGTTGAAAGAGGTGGTTCTTTTGCAGGGTGCCACAGAAAGAAGCTTCTCCGTCTTAAAATGCTTTCTACATTGGTTCCAGATTCTAAGTGAGTGGAGCACAATTGGGTTATTAGTGTATTGCCGATAACGTGTGTTTATTGGAGCACAGCAAGGAATACAAAGAAGTACTGCAGGATTTTACTTCTATTGCGGTCCATGCCTGTGTATGTTCTTCTATTTGTGTCCAGGTTCTTATCGACTGTATATTTGCCCAGTAATAAAACTGGAAGTTAGGTAGAGCCATGCCACCTTCTGCCTTTTGTCTTTGTAGGGTCGCTCTTTTGATGCGTGGATGTTTAGAATTCCAAATAAATGAGGTTATTGTTGAATCTAATTGCTTAAAGAACGATTTATTAATGTATATTGGTATGTTTTGAAATAAAAAGGAGCTTAGGAAGAATATTCATCTTAACAGTGTTAATTCTTCCAGCTAGTGTGAGATGAAGGGTTGACCATCTATGCAAGTCTTGTTTAATTTTTTCCATGCAGACGATAAATTTTGTTGATAAAGAGCTTTATGTTTACTTGTGATGTTTACCCGAGGTATTTAAACTGTTCTGCAATGATAAAAGGAAGGGTGTCTAATCTAATATTATATGCTTGAATTCACGGAAAGAGTACACTTTTATTCAGATTAATTCTGAGACCAGTTAGCTTTTTAAATTCTGTGAGTGCTGCTAAGACTGCAGGCACAGAATTTTCTGGGTCCGATATATACAGTACCATGTCATCTGCATATAATGAGATTTTCTGTTCCAGTCCTTCTCTGCTAATCCCCTTTATCTGATCAGTATTTCGACAATGTATTGCCAGTGGTTCAATGGCAATTGCAAACAGCAGTGGTGACAAAGGGCATCCTTGTCTTGTGCCACGTTCTAGTTTAAAGTAGTCTGAGCAAATGTTATTGATGCAAACTGAAGCTTCTGGGTTAGTATACGTAATTTAATCCATGCACAAATGTTGGGCCAAACCCAAACTTCTCCAAAATAGTAAAAAGGTATTTCCATTCAATCATGTCGAATGCTTTTTCTGCATCCAATGATAATAATATTTCTGGGGTGTTTGATTTAGTTGGTGAGTATATTACATTAAACAGGCGTCAAGATTTGAAGATAAGTGTCGGCCCCTAATAAATCCAGTTTGGTCTTGTGATATTACTGAGGGGAGCACTTTCTCCATCCTTCTAGCTATGATTTTAGAGAGTATTTTAACGTCGTTATTCAGAAGTGAAATTGGTCTGTATGATGCACATTGTAATAAGTCCTTATTTTGTTTTGGAAAGACAGTGATTAGTGCTTGGCGAAAGGTTTGTGGAAGAGATTGGTTATCTCTGGCTTCTGTAAATGTTGCTAATAGGAGGGGAGCTAGCTGAGCGGAGAATTTCTTGTAAAACTCTGCAGGGTAGCCGTCAGGGCCTGCTGCTTTTCCACCTTGGAGTGACTTTATAGCATCCAGTAATTCTGATAATGACAGAGGTTTATCGAGTCCTCCACACTAAAAGCGTCAATTTGTGGTATCTGTAATTTATCCAGAAATGCATTAGATTGTATATTGTCTTCTTTAAACTCAGTAGTATATAGGGATTTATAGTAGTCTCTAAAAGTGTACATTATATTTTTGTGTTCGATGATTTTATCTCCATTCGTGTTAGTAATTACGAGATTGCGTTGCGTACATCTTGCTTGTGAATTTGTTGCGCTAAAAGCTTATTAGCTTTCTCTCCATGTTCATAATAATGATGTCTGGATTTGTAAATTAGTTGTTCGGTTTCTTTAGTTGTCAAGAGGTTTAATTCTGAATGTAGAGCCTGCCTCCTCTTATGTAGAGTCTCGCTTGGTAGTCTGGCATGTTCTTCATCTATTTTAGTAATTTCGCTTTTATCTCTGCTACTTTCTTCGCTCGGATTTATTTCTGTGGGAAAGATATGAGATAATCTGTCCTCTTAAGAAGGCCTTAAGAGTTTCCCAGAGTATTCCTGCAGAGATCTCAGGGGATGTATTTGTCTCTAGAAAGAATTCAATTTGTTTGGATATAAATTCAGTACAATTCTCGTCAGCTAATAGAAGCGGATTGAGGCCATCTGCGGGTGAGTGTATGGGGCTTAGTAATTTCAGCTCCAAGATCATCGGAGCATGGTCTGAAATAACAATAGCATCGTATTTACAAGATTTAATCTTAGGCAAGAAGTTATTATCTATAAAGAAGTAATCAATCCTTGAGTAGCAATGATGTACTGGTGAGTAGAAAGAATATGTTCTTGAATTTGGGTTTAAAACCTCCAGGGATCTGATAAGTTGTGATCAGTTATAAACTTTGTAATTATCTTTGCGGTGTTAGTTGCGTTCCCCTGTGGAGGAAGTCTTATCTAAAAGTGGATTTAGAACACAATTAAAGTCCCCAGCCATTATAAGTTTATGAGTGTTCAGATTGGGAATGGATGCAAATAAATTTTGTATAAATTCCTTATCATCAACATTAGGTGCATAAACATTTATCAAAATCATTTTACAGTTAGATAAGTCTCCCATGACCATCACATATCTCCCTTCAGGATCCAATACTACATCTGATGCTACAAATGGTACTGTTCTATGTATGAGAATTCCCACCCCTCTAGTTTTCTTTGTAAAACTAGAATGGAACATTTGGCCAGTCCAGTCTTTTGCAGCGGAACTGATCCTTACTTAGTAAGTGGGTTTCCTGTAAAAATACTATTTTAGCATTTAGACCTGTTAGGTGAGAAAGTACTTTCTTTCTCTTTAATTCGTGATTCAGGCCTTTAACATTCCAGCTTACGAAGTTAACTGTCCCATCATGGAGACACTGATTCTGAGTTTTTGATGTCATTTATAGTCTTAACTGGAAGTGAAATAGTTTAGGTCTTAATTTCCTATTCCCCAAGAGTTGTTGCCATGCAGCTTATTATTACGTTGATAGTTATAATTATAAAGATTGAGATGATAGATTAGATATAGATCAAGCCTGCTCTCTTTCTCTTCCCCTTAACCCCCACCCTCCCTTTTTGCCTCCCCAGGTGAGGCTAAAACCCACTTCATGCAGTCCCAGTCCTCTGACATACCCAGAGACAGAGCACGTCCAAAGCACATCAAGCCCCCATGCAGTGGCTTTAAGGTTAAAAGATAGAGATATCTGTTACCAATATAGTCTTTAAAAGAGGAAAAAGAAAAAAAGAAAAAGAATTTTGCACTTAATATATATATATATATATATATATATATATATATATATATATATATATATATATATATATATATATATATATATATATACATACATATACATACACACATATATACATACACATACACATACATATAATCTTCAGCAATTTTAGTGCATTAAGATGATATCCCCAGATAATAAACCCAGGTGATGGTGTTAAAGATGTGTCCAAAACAAGCATAACAAGTCTTAATGCAGTAATAGCAATAACAGTAAACCAAGGGTATGATATTGAACAGTCTCATTTAGGGTACACATGAAATAATTAGAAAAGAAAAAAAGAGGAGGAAAACGTAATTAAGCACAATAAAACATAAACATTTAGCACCCTAGTAATACTAAGTAATAATAAGTAATAAGTAAGTAATAATAATAATAAGTAAGTAATAGTAAGAATATGAGAATATATGCTGATAAAAAAACCCGTATTTTAAAACAAATAGATCAGACAGTAGATTATTAATCCTAGCTTTATCATTTACCGCCATGACTCACAATTATGTATCAGAATAGTCCCGGGATCAGCTTTCTTAACTCATTTTCTGCCTCCTCCTTGCTAGCGAAAACATAGAAATGACCCTGCCATTCCACTTTCAGTTTTGCCGGATACAGGAGGCCGTATTTGACATTGGCTTGCCGTAGCCGCTGTTTAATATTATAGAAGGCTGTGCGTTTAATAGCTGTTGCTGGAGAGAAGTCAGGGAAGACGCGAATGTGGCAATTTTCATATATAATATTTTCCTTTTTTCTGAGGAGTTCCATCACCTCTAACTTAAATGATAATCGTTCAAAACGAACTATAAAAGATCTTGGTCGGGTCTGACGGTGTTTGATCCGCGTACGCGGTAAGCCGCTGCTATCTCAGATTCTGCTTTAAAGTCGCCCCCGATTATTTTAGAAAAAAGTGTGTGTGTGTCTTGATTAATGAAAACATTCTTGGCAAATGCTTTCACTCTCGCTCAAATTGTTGGTGGGCGGGGCTCTGTCGTGCATATCCCATGGTCTGTCTTGCGTGCCATGGTCGGCCACAGTGAATTGTTGGTGGGCGGAGCTTTGTGAGTTGGCTTGCTTGCCATGTCTTGCGTGTGTCTTGCTTGCTATGGACTTAGTGAATTATATATATAGATTGGCAAGATTGTAACATGTTTGGCAAGACAAGCCTTTACAAACTTGTTTTTTTCTTTGTGATAGAGTATATTGAGAGATTAATTAATACATTTGTGCAACAGAGACACTACATAAACCATTCAATGGTAGTAGTGCTGCATGGGTACAACCTTGCTGAAGTCCTAAACTCATTTACAGTGGCAGGAGAGACTGACCAATGAAATAGTACAGCAGTAGTAATACTGCAACATCCAAGGATATACCAAATATTAGTGGAGCAGTTTAAGTTTTAGATATCCTACTTTAAATATAATCTACAGTATATTAACAAAACATGGGAAGTGACAAAATGATTAAGATTGCTAATATAAATTGTGGAACTGTGGGTGCTGGCAATAATAGGGATGCTGAGCTCATTCATTTTAGCATTTTACAAGCCGGTAACACCAGGTAACATGGAAATTGTTACTGGGAATAGGGAAGTTTGCTCTGTCCTGTTCAGCCTGATAAAAACATCAGTCTTTACTACATAAGAAAATAAGAACATTTAGACAATCATGGAGACCATTCAGTTTTTCAAGCCATTTTGTTTACCTAATAGCTAAGCTGCCCCAATATCTCATCCAGATTCTTCTAAAGTTTGTCTAGGTTACTGTTTCAACTAGTTATGACAGTAGTTAGTTCTAGAGTCCCACACCTATTTGTGTAAAGATGTACTTCCTGGCTTAAGTTTTAAATGCACTTCCACTTAATTTCCACTGATGTCCTTGAGTATGCATTTCATCATTAAGATGAAAGAATGTTGTTGGATCTACTTTATCAATGTCTTTGGGAGTTTTAAATATTGTGATGGTTGGCTCCATACTCCTGTTGCCTTCAGGAGCCTTTTGAACCCACTACCGCCGAAAATGTACCAAGGGATGAGCCCGGCTAAAGAGGACACACATGCAGCAACAAGGGAGAGGCGCATTAAGGTATATAAAGTGTTTTTATTAAAACAAGTGTCCAAAACAGTGCAGTGCACAGTCAATGCATAAATAATTCATAAAAACGGTGTAAAAGTGGAGGCTAAAAACAAATTAATAGTCCATTTAAACAAGGTTAAAATCTCACAGGCAATGATATTGTTCTTTTAAAAATCCTGGTGCATCCCCTTATCTTGGTGTCTCCTCCCCTTGTCTTGACCTTGCAGGAGGAGAAGATGCCAAACTGGCAAGCACAGCCATTCCCCTTAAACAGTTGATCTGGGTTCCTGCTGCTCCATAGCTCAACAGAAGGGCTCCCCATTTGGACCCAGGCTTGGTTCCTTATTGTCCATGGCTCCAGCAGCAAGGCTCACAATTCGAACCTCTCTGACTCCTGCTGCCTTTCCTGGACATCCATGGAGAGTTGCATGCACCACCTGATCATTCCAGCAGCCTGAATCGCTCAGCTGGGGGCGATCCTCTACTACAGCCCCTGAGCATTGGCCACTTGTTCACTTGAGGGGCTCTCCTTCTCTGGCTAGTTAATTCGTTCATTTATTCTTTAACCAGCTCTCTCTCCCCTCTTCCTTTAACCTCTTTTCTTCTGTCTTTTGTTTCTCTTTATCGTCCCCCTTCTGTTCCGTGCAGACTCCTTTTATTCTAACACACCTAAAAAGACATTTGTGTGAATGTGCCTTGCCCTTCCAGGAATTAATGAGGCACCTGACTGACAAATGCACTGCCTTAGCAATCATTCAAGTAACCCCAGCCATCCTCGGAGCAAAGCACATTTGTCCTTCCACCCACGCCAGATTGAAGCCTGCACATTGTGGACTTGCTATACCACAAATATCTGGACTAAGTCCCCACACAGTCTCCTCTGCTCAAGACTAAACACTTTTAATCCTCTGAGACATGTAGTACTTAAGTGCTGATTATCCATGAGCAACATTACTCAGCAACATTCACATCTGAAATGGAATTAGACACTGAGTGGGACAAAAATGCAGAACAGATGGTTGATACACTATATAGTTTTTCACAAACTTGAAAAATGCAGCATTCTTTTGCCTATATTTTTTCATTATACAGCATAGAGTTGCATTGATGTGGAATCTTTACCACTGGTAAATATTTCAGTTGTGCTTGAAAGCTTGTGAGATTGCTTTCATTATTATGGGCCTCCTTAGTTGAGCAATACCAGAAAAAAGACATAGATGTCCACTTATAAAGAGAAAAGCTAACACTGTATATAGAGATGAGTCATTCTGTGTCTAGTCAGATATTTCACTTCACAAGTTTCATTTTAAATATGTTACTTGTCCCATTCAGACTGCCTGCTTAAGAGGGCTATGTTCATCACTTAGCCACTAGGGTGACTCTTAAACAGCTTACTGAGTGTGTGCAGAGAGGGTATTTATGAAGAAAAGGCTGACAAGAATTATATTTTTTACTTTATTCACATAAATCTGAATCATGTGAATTTAAGCCTATTTGATCAAATAAATCTGGTAAAATGTTGTGGAAATAAAGCAATTTACAACAGGCTTCATTTAGAAAAAAATATCTAATCCTGTTTAGTATGGTGTGGCAGAATGAAATCAGAAAGTAAAAAATGAAAAGGCAGAGACAGAGAACATAAAGGCCATGTCACATTAGATGATTTTTCCAGCAATTTTCAGTTGTTGACTTTATTTACATAAACTTTGGGAGTCAGAGGCAATTCTGGCATGCTCCCGTGACCCTGAGTCATGTACTTTGACATATCCAGAGACTCAGTTGGAACAGTCTGTGATTTTGTCTTAATTTATATGTGTGGGCTCCGTGTGAGCAAGAGTGAAAAACCAAAGGGTGCTAAGCAAGGAAGGAAGGAATACAATGTGAATACTGAATACAGTTGTTTTACATCTTGCAAACAGAACAGACTGTTCTGTCTGGTGTTTCATGTGTAAATGCTCCATTACAGAAAAGAAAATGGAAAAAAAAAATGTGCTTAAATCACGTTACTTGGAAAGTATATATAAGTACTGGCCTTGTTAGGCAGTACTCTATTTGTTGTCATTGAAAGGGGCAAACTCATAGTTCTTTGGAAATGCGAAATTGTGCCACAGAATTGTCAGTCATCTAACTTGTCATCTCCTTCTATGATTAGTCATATAATTTGACATCCTCAGCCATGAGATCAGCAACTGCAGTCATCAAGCTTGATATTCCTGTGAACTAGAAATTGCATAATGTGCTACCACCTTAAGGTGAGAGGTTAATTGTATGAATTTTGAACTAAGAAAATGTCTTATTCTCCTTAAAAAAAAAGAAAAAATATTGCTTCGGAAAGTCCTAGGAAAGTTATAGAAATCAGGTGATATTAAAGATGAATGATGTATTTGTTGAAGGACTCGGTGTTATGCTTAATTTGTAAGTACTGATTACTATGACTTTCAAGAATCGTAGCATGCACTTTTATAGTTGGAGCATCAATGGTTAAATTATTATATCTGGACTGTCTGCTACAACATTCTTCATATGTCATTTTTCTGAATAGTGTTCTTCCAGTTCAAGGTTTGAAATGACGAGCCCTTTGATTGCATGTCACTCAGAAATTTCACAGGGGATCAGTCTTCTAACGAATGTATTTGTATTACACCGCCCTTACCCCCAAGTCCCCCAGTAATCGAATATCATTCAGTCACACCATGCAAACTTTCACAGGGGATCACTTTTTGATTCAATGTATTTGTTTAATGCCGTGCCATGCTGCTCCCTGCAGTTTTATGTGGGGACCACAGCCCTAAAAAATATCACTAAATCACACAGCATAAATTTTTACAGGGGACCACTCTTAGATCTGATATTATTGAGTCACAGCGTGTCATCCCATGATGATTCTCACACTTTCATGTGGGGATATCAAACATCTTTTTACACTCCTCCAGTTGCTTTGTCATGAGCACATGAGGAAAATAAGCCATTTCAGATTGTGTCTTGTTCAAGGTATATTTTCTTCTGTCCATTGAAGGAATAGACAGCAATGTGCAATATTTTTATCCCATTCTTAATTGTGCTCATTTCCATTGAGGTAAAAACGGTGAGATTACAAATGGGAAATAACGTTGAACAGCAGCCTTGGGGAGGGTGAGATTGAAGCATGTACAATTAGAATATACAGTATATACCAGGAAAATTTCTCATGTGCTCGCGAAGCAGAGACAGCCACCAACAACCGAAAAGTGGATGAGAAACACTGGTTTTGTGTGGTGTGTGTGTCCTGCCCAGGGTTCTTTTCTGTGTTGCACCCAGGACTGCCTGAAAAGACATTGCCTTTACCCTCATAACCTAGCACTAGATGAAGCTGGTATGAAAATGTATGCATTTATGTAGATTATTTCAAACAACAAAAAAATAATGAAAACATAATAACCTTCTGTAGGGCAATTGCAAAAGAATGCAGGATAGAAGATTGGGTGAGTTTCAACACAAAAACCCTAATCTGTTGTAGAAAATGGAAGGTTTCTCTGTGTCTATTGGTAAACAGAAATTGTTTCAAGGACTGGGATAAAAAATAATTTTGAAAGTAAAGGTTGGAATAAGTAGTTCATTATGCATACACATATTGTTTACTCGTTACTTCAGAGTGATATATATGTTGTAGATGCCACATGGGCTGGATGGCCAGAAGAGGAGATGGTTCCCTCCAGCAGACCATGCTCAGGGGTCCTTCACAATTAATTTATTAAAACATGCCAGTTGTGAAAAACCCCAAGGCATCAGCCAGCCCCAATTCCCAACATGAACACAACAAGTTCAAATAATGATGGTTTATTCATCCAAATGTCTCCCTGCAGCACCCTGTTCCAACACCCAGTGACCCCAGCAGGGCTCCTCTGCTCTGTCTACATCTCTCACCATGCTCTGCTGGCTTCCCACTGTGCACTGATATCTGGGGCTGCTGCCATCTAGAGTGGTGGAGGAGCAACATCCAGCAACATCTTTCCTTTCCAGTGGGCTGTCCGTTCATCCCTTTTGGCCCTTCCTTCTGGGTCTGATACCCTTCTCAAACCCGGCCAGGATGCCTGTCTGTCCGTTATGAGACTCCCATCCGGGTAAGGAACCATTCCCTCTTCTGGCCAGTATGCCAGTCCAGCCCATGTGGCATCTAAAATGTATATGATACAGTATCTGCCAAAGAGTACACAACATGTGTTTCTCCCTTATTGGGCAAAGTGTATACACACTTTTGCATCTCCTTATGGTGATCAAACCTCAGACATCATGAACACCTAATGAGCCCCAATAAAGGCAAAACATGTGTCATTGTATTATTTGTGGATACAGATTCTAGTGATCTGTAGGGGAAGGAGAAAAAGCATTAGTGCATTTAATTAACCCCTGCCTCAGCATACTACATTCTGTTGAGCCCTTTGACTGCCTCCCATTTGCGTGTGTGTGTGACAACATTTATATATATATTCAAGGGTTGATGCTAAACATTAACGCCTTCTCTCCTTTCTCTGCAGATCACTAGAAGGCAAGATGAGCTAAGTCATAACCAGATTACTCATTCCTCTCCAGACCACACCCTCCTACTGACCTCACTTCTGGCACTTTCCTCTTGGACCCACCTCCTCCTTTCCACTGCCTATAAAAACCCAACCTCTACCCTTTTGTCTCAGTCTTGTTTTGGACACAGTCTTTTGCGACTATTCTTTTTTTGCTGCAACATACGGTGTGGATTCCAACACCCTTTTAGTCTTTGTTTTCTTTTATCTACTATATATTGTAATAAACAAAGCAGACACGCATAAAGGTTTGGGGATTTTAGGCCCCTTATACTGTAAAGCAAAACAAATAATTTCAGCAGTGTTTTCTCTAAAGTACAACAGACAGGGAAACAAAGGCAGGTTGGGCAATTTATAGTGGAGGATGGGAAGTGATGAAATGATGGGGAAAGCCGTGATGATTGATGGGTAATTGACGTCATCATGGAGGAACCAGACGTAAGAAAGGAACCCAGAAGTGAGTTGTATCAAGAGTCTTCCAGGAACGGTTATGGTGGCAGTGCTTTGTTTTTTCTGGAGGATGAGGAAAAGAGAGGTGAGTACTCTGCCAATGTCCCCTGGCCGCTCCCCATGTGCTTGTGCGTGACTATATATATATATATATAGTCACACACGTGCGATTACGGGGTAACCACGTGCCGCGTGAACCCGGAAGATGAAGGAGAAAGCCAGGGTACTAACCCATCTGTCTGTTCTCTCATAGGAAGGATGAGCCAAAAAAAAGTCCGACACCATAACAGCATCGCCAGTTGCTCACCTGAACGGATGCTCCACTTCTGCATTCCTTAGTCACATCTTGTCCCTTCCTGATGATATCACAACCTTCCCAGGATTCCCTGCTGTTCAGAACATTTTCGTTGTCCCCTCCTCCATAAATACACCATCTTTCCACCTAAAGACTGTCTTGTTTCTATGTTTTTACAGTTGCCTGTAAGAAACGTGGCAGACCAATTTCCTGAGTCTACAGTATATGGGGACAGTTCCCCAACCCTTTAACTGTGTTATCGTGTGCTTCTTTTACAATATATTTATATATAGATATATATGTAGATATATATATACTATATATATATATATATATATATATATTGTGAACGCTGGCCCCGGCACAGACAGATGGACAACATTTTTTCACCACACACCATTTATTTATGTACACTATTTACAAGTTCGTGCTCACGTGCACCCCCAGTGCCTTCTTGCACCGATTTCCCCAAAGTCCAGGCCCACAGGCTCTTGTGCCTTCCTGGCCGCCTCCAGTCCTTCCTCTCGCTCAGTCCACTTCCTCCCGACTTCCACCCATCACTGGAGGGAGGCGGCCCCTTATATAATGCCCCCGGATGAGCCCCAGGTGTTTCCGGCATCTGCTCCTTAGCCACGCCCCAGCGTGGTGGAAGTGTCGGCTGCCTTCCTGGCAGCTCTCCGGGCGCCACATAAAGTCTTCCCCCCGGCACTTCCTGGTGTGGCGGAAGTGCCGGGCTCCCGGGATAATTAGGCACTGGGCGCCGCCTGGCAGGGGCCCACGGGTCCCTACAGGGCTGGGCTTCCATGCCCTGTACCCGAGGCCCCTGCCTCACCAGGACGGACGCCCCCACTCTGTCTGGAGGAGGCACTCGCCCTCCTCTGGCCCTCCAAGGCGTCCCGGCCGGGCTCCAGCCCCAGCCGAGGACCGTACGGGATAAACCGGCATCGGAGCGCCGCCTGGCGTTGACCACGGGCCCCTACAGGGCTGGGCTTCCAAGCCCTCCACCCGTGGTCCCCAACAGAACCATGACGGGCCCCTCGCGGTCTGGAGGAGGCACAAGCCCTCCTCTCGTCCTCCTGCGTCCGGCCGGCCTATATATATATATATATATATATATATATATATATATATATATATATATATATATATATATATATATATATATATATATATATATATAGTAATAAAGATGCTATATAGCGCCCGACCTGACACAGATTAGACACAGGAGGCACGTATAAAATTAAATACATTTTTTTATTTTTCTTCAGCTGTGCGACACGTCTTCCCCGTGTCTCACTAGCCCAACACAGTCCCAAACACACAATAAACACTTTCTTCTTCTCAGTCCACCACTCCTCACCAAGCTTCATCCTCCTTCCACCCAACTCTGGCCCCTGAGTGGTGGTCGCTGGCTCCCTTTATAGTTCACCCAGAAGTGCTCCAGGTGCTTGATCCCACATTTCCTGCTTCACTTCCGGGTGTAATAGATTGGCTGCCCACACGGGCTCAGGAGTCCCAGATACAGCGGCCCCTGGTGGTACCTGCTGGACCCAACAGGGCTGCACCCAACTCCAATTCCCAGGATGCCCTGCGGGAACCCGATGCACTGTTTCACCCCAGGGAGGTGGCCAACTAGCGTTCAGAGGGAGGTATTGCAACGTCCATGGCTGTTCCCCCTGAATATAGTGTGAAGGGGCATCCTGGCTAGGTAAGGGTGCCAAGCCCCTGTCAATATATATATATATATATATATATATATATATAAACTGCTCAAAAAATTAAAGGAACACTTTGAAAACACATCAGATCTCAATGGGAAAAAGAAATCCTCCTGGATATCTATACTGATATAGACTGGGTAATGTGTTAGGAATGAAAGGATGCCACATCGTTTGATGGAAATGAAAATGATCAACCTACAGAGCCCTGAATTCAAAGACGCCCCAAAAATCAGAGTGAAAACATTATGTGGCAGGCTAGTCCATTTTGCCAAAATTTAATTGCAGCAACTCAAAATTGTATGCAGCACTTTGTATGGCCCCTGTGTTCTTGTATACATGCCTGACAACATCGGTGCATGCTTCTAATGAGATGACAGATGGTGTTGTGGGGGATCTCCTCCCAGATCTGGACCAGGGCATCACTGAGCTCCTGGACAGTCTGAGGTGCAACTTGGTGGCATTGGATGGACCAAAACATAATGTCCCAGAGGTGTTCTATTGGATTTAGGTCAGGAAAGTGTGGTGGCCAGTCAATGGTATCAATTCCTTCATCCTCCAGGAACTGACTGCATACTCTCACCACATGAGGCCAGGAATTGTCGTGCACCAGGAGCCACTGTACCAGCATAGGGTCCGACAATGGGTCCAAGGATTTCATCCTGATACCTAATGGCAGCCAAGGTGCCTTTGTCAAGCCTGTAGCGGTCTGTGTGACCCTCCATGGATATGCCTCCCCAGACAATCATTAACCCACCACCAAACTGCTCATGCTGAATGATGTTACAGGCAGCATAATGTTCTCCATGGCTTCTCCAGACCCTTTCACTTCTGTCAGGGTGCTCAGGGTGAACCTGCTCTCATCTGTAAATAGCACAGGGCACCAGTGGTGCATCTGCCAATTCTGGTATTCTATGGCGAATGCCAATCGAGCTGCATGCTGCTGGGCAGTGAGCTCAGGGCCCATTAGAGGACATGGGGCCCTTGGGTCACCCTCATGAAGTCTTTCTGGTTGTTTGGTCAGAGACATTCACACCAGTGGCCTGCTGGAGGTCATTTTGTAGGGCTCTGGCAGTGCTCCTCCTGTTCCTCCTTGCCCAAAGGAGCAGATACTGGTCCTGCTGATGGACTTGTCTCCCAGAATCTCCTCCATGCCCTTGAGACTGTGCAGGGAGACACAGCAAACCTTCTGGCAATGACACGTATTGATGTGCCATCCTGGAGAAGTTGGACTACTTGTGCAACCTCTGTAGGGTCCAGGTATCGCCTCATGCTACCAGTAGTGACACTGACTGTAGCCAAATGCAAAACTAGTGAAAAAACAGTCAGAAAAGATGAGGAGGGAAAAATGTCAGTGGCCTCCACCTGTTAAACCATTGCTGTTTTTGGGGTCATCTCATTGTTGCCCTCTAGTGCATCTGTTGTTAATTTCATTAACACCACAGCAGCTGAAACTGATTAACAACCCCCTCTGCTACTTAACTGACCAGATTAATATCCCATAAGTTTCATTGACTTTATTCTATACTCTGATTAAAAAGTGTTCCTTTAATTCTTTTGAGCAGTATATATATATATATATATATATATATATATATATATGCGTGTGTGTGTGTGTATATGAGCTTCTGACATTCCTTGTACAAGATGAACACCATTCACATTTTTCTATGTAACATTTAAGGGCTCTTTTGAAAGCAGATATGGAGATGGTTTCAGCTTTATTATCAGCTAAAGACTTGCCCACCACTTTGACATGAAAACATGTTATTAAATCAGTTGTAGAAGTTGTAGAAGATATGTAGGATGTCACTACTTACATTAAAGGTGTGCAGTCTCCCAAGGAAAAGTATCTTATACATGGAAGAATACTTTTTGGTCACAGCTCTTCCAGTTAAAACCACTTCTGACTCCCTAATCTGTAGATGGATTTATCAAGGTCGGATAGCTTCTGCAAGTCACTGGTCAATTGCATATTGTACATCTTCTGATTTCAAAGAGGTTGGAAAGCACACCTATAGAAACACCTATCTGCTGGGTTTGTGCTTGGGAAATACCTAGTACAAGATGAGCACCATTTATATATATATATTTTAATGTGAAACTGCCATAACTTCTGCAAGATCACCTTTTTAGTACTGTTTAATCCTCATCCAGTTTTGCTCTGTCTACATGGCTCTTTTCTGTTTTAATTTACATTTTGGCTCATAATATATATTGTGAACACTAGAGGGCACTGTTGCTCCTCTAACCCAATAAACTGACACTGATGACACAAGTTAAAAGCACCAAGAATTTGTTTATTTTTTTTAAATTCTTCACAGTGCTCTCCAGTCACCACAATCACAGGTAAACAGTGGAATAAAGCATTATAAATCACACAAATATCTCCTTTTCTTTTTCTTTTCTCCTCTGCACCTCCCGGCAAGCTTTGTCCACCTCTTCCCGACTCTGACTCGCTGGTTGGGTTCACGGCAGTCCTTTATATACTGTTTAACCCGGAATAATAACCCAGATAATGTATGTCTTCCGGTTCATCTGCAGCACTCCCTGGCATCACCCACAGTGCCAACAGGGCTGAGATACAGAACCCCTTGTCCCGTGGTGCCCTGAATCCGGAGCACCACTGTAAAACTGGGAAGCTGCCCTCTAGCATCTTGCTAAAAAAGCTGTCTCCCCACATCCTTCCATATCCGGAAAATCCCAAGCGGGTTGAGCTGCCAGTCGTCTGTTACAATATATGTATCGATCACTGGCACCAGCTGTACTTGTATAATGATGCACTGGGCAATTAACCACAATAGCAACTTTTTTATCTGCGGTTCATCATTGTATGTTTTATTCTGTGACAACATACAAAAATGTCACAGTAATATTTTAGTGTTTACAAGTCAAAACTGCTCTTTTTTACTGTAAAAAATTGACTCCTTGTATGTATATGTAATGGGCTAGAATTCTGTATTCTAAAGAAAATTACATTTCTGTGTGTTGCTTAGTGTAATAGGCTATAAACCAGCGTTTTAAAGAAAAGGCAGAAAATTCTGCTACAGGTTATTGTTGATGGTTGTCTATCATCTGCTTTGATTAAGTATCTCATCCACACGCAATGTCTGCTTCCTTTGAAAATTAACGAGTTCTGGGGACATTGGTTTCTAATCAAGTACTTTTTGATAGCTGGTCACAATACCATTGTTGAACCAAAGTAAATGTGTTTACACTATTTATTCTAGAGGAGGAAATTGGCTTGCACCATTGTTTCACAGATTGTCATGTTGATCTATGCAGATACTGAAGCATATATATATTTCTGGTAAAAGGAGCATAAAGCAGAACAGAGAAGTATGGTCTGAGATTCAGGACTGCTGCCTGTTTCTTTTATACTTTTCACCATATCGCTGTGGCTACACCCTGTAGCAACAGTAGCTTGTACCTGGCCCAGGTTCCCCTAGACCGTGATGTCATTTCTGTTATTTGATTTGAATGTTAAGATAAAAAAAATGTTTAACAAATGGTTACATCTGATCTTTGTTCTTCTTTTAGAAAGTTTTCGCTTGGCATGTTGTGTGATCACAATAAAATCAATAAAAAAAAAGAAAGTTTAGTATAGTGGTTTTTCAGGATGTTTTGGTTTGGCTGTGTCCCAGCCCAAATCATACTTCAAATTAGGTATTACGAAGGTTGAAATGTAGTTGTGCTCTGGCTCAAATCTTACTTCATATGCAGCCTTATCATGGTTGTGCTCTGGTCCAGTTGTGCTTCACACAATTGTGGCTGTGCTGTGGCCCAGTTCTTGCCCATAGCATACTTGAGATAGGATTTTCTTTAGGGCTAATTTGTGACTGTGCTTTGAATGCCAGATATAGATAAGTTTGTAGCAGTCATTCCATAGCAGTAGGTGGGCCAAATGAAAGTGGTGAGCATGGGCCAGCAGTGGGCATTTTTTCATTTGCTATCTGAGATCTGAGCCAAGGACACATTAGAACAGATTTTGCCTGACTAGCCAGCTGATAAAATACACAGTTTTCCTCAAGCCAGATCTTAATTAGTCAGTCCAGTTGTGGCTGTACTTGGGCTGAGTCTGTATGGAATGAATGGACGACTCTGGTCTGAGTGAACTATTCAGGCAAGAAGTGACAGCTAATCGTTCCACAAAACTACTTGCACCACATCAGACTTGACTCGCTAATATTTTATACTTCAAACCTGAATTGCACCACTTCTGTTCCAGCTAGCATGATAAAATTTGGCACCATCTGGGCAGATTTCTCTGTTCCCGGTCCAAATTAGTCAGCCTAGCATTGGCTGTAGATATAGGGCCAAGTCTATTTGGAATAAAGGTTTGTGTCTGGCTCGAGCCATTCCAACGATTTGTGCCAGAAATGGCACCTGATCACTCCTCAAAGTTTCTGGCACCTCACCAGAATCTGCCTGTTAATATTTTATACTTCACGCCAGAGCTGTGCCAGTTCTATACACTGATCAATTATGTAAACCTCTTTAAATATTATAAACATGAAAATGCAATATATAAAATACAATGTGCAATATTTGTTTGTGGGCAATTTTCATTCCATACAGCGTTGCAGTTATACAGTAATAACACATTCCTATGGTAACACTTGTGCTTTTCAGGCACTTTTTCCTTGTGCACATAACAGGGGATATAGAGTAATAGTCTATGAATCTCTGCTGACTGGCAGTGGGAATTATGGGAACTGTAAAGAAGAGCTTTGACTGCAAGTCAGACTAATGCAGTTACTGTATTCACCCATTTTTACATTTCCCAAGATTTAACTGAATTCTTTATTTGAACGATCATGGAGCGAAACGTTACATAAAGTTTGTTTCTGGAACTTATGTTTAATATAGTGCTACAATATTATATGTATTTATTATTTTGTTAACAGGTAAAAACTATGAGTAAAGTGGAATATAATTTTTGAAGGAAAAAATGCACATTTTCAGACATTTATAAATGTTTTCAGATAACGGACAAGAACTTGTGGAAATAATGAAAAAAGTGCTGCAAAGGCACAATTTGGAGGATATTTTAGAAACCGTGCACTTAAAGAAAATTGGAACAGGATACAGACTCAAGAAGCTAAAATAATTCTCCTCTGGTGGAAAAAGTTAGTATACCTTTAAATTACATCATATTTTATAAATATTCTACTTTATCATTTGAGTTACCTCTTTCTTGTTAATAGTAAGAGCCACCAGGGACAGTTACAAGAAAGAACATTTCTGAATCTTGCAAAAGAACAAACAGAAATAATATGGTCACATTTTGGAAAATATGACTCAAAACCAAGATGACTTATTACAATTCTAGGTTCACTGGATGTGAACACACTGAAAAATCTACTACAAGGAAATTCCCCCTGTGAGACTTCCAACAGGCTCCAGAATGATACATTCTGAGCTCGGTATTCTTTGGCAGGTGGTAGTTACAAAAACAAGAACCACCAAATGAACATGAAGAAAACATGTGACACTATACATTCTTTTTTTGCATTGGAATAAAATATAAATAAGGTAATAATACAACAAGTATTTTTGGCTCACTTGGCCATATTCTACAATACTGGGATCATAGCTTGTTTGCATTTGATTGTGCTTTTATAAAAGCTAACCTAGAAATTTTAGTTCACCATACTAACTGATATTATGACCCACATAACTTGGAACTGTTGCTATTTAAATCACTGGTATTTTGTTTCTTGGCATTTTATTCTTTGGCTTTTCACCATTGTAGTTTTTCATGTCTGCTAAAGTGTCTTTTATTTGTCAACATCTTTAAATTACTCACTTTTGCATTCTTTATAGCCGTTATATATTTAATTATATGCAAATCTTTTATAAAAGAAAGAAAAATAATTCATAGAATGACACCAGTCCTGAAATTTGATCTTTTGTTCAGTAAACTGTATTTCACCAATCAGCTGTGCACTTTATTTTCCTCACAGATCTGCACCTCGTAGTGCCAGATGATCTTTCTAAATTCTCACACAGACACAACACAATGGCATATAAGAACTGAAGTAAGCAGTTGGAATAGTCATGTGTTATGGGTGTCACTGGAATGTGCCACCTACCTACTTCTGAATATGTATATTTTGACTGAGACCTTATTTGGGATTTCTTATACTATTTTCTTTGTATAAACTTTAGTAAGCATTCCCTTACGAAGTGTGCCACTAATAGTGAATGAAGAGATTTGTATTAACTTCTAATGACATTTAATAATGGATGCCACATTTTTCAATAGAAATTAACTTTCAATTAGCATTTGTTAATTACAAACTTTTTTCAACTCTTATAACCTATGTTGTCCTACAGACTGCATAATAGATACTGTAGAATTAAAAATGTAAACAACTTTGTAAAGCTAAGGTTTGAAAAAAGACTGTCCATATCATTGAAAAGTTATTTTGCATCTTCTTCTTTCAGCTGCTCCCATTAGGGATTGCCACAGTGGATGATCTTGTACCATTATCTTTCTGTCCTCGTCATCTTGTTCTGTTATACCCATCACCTGCATGTCCTCTCCCACCACATCCATAAATCTTCTCTTAGGCCTTCCTCTTTTCCTCTTACCTGGCAGCTCTATCCTTAGCATCCTTTTCCCAATATACCCAGCATCTCTCCTCTGCACATGTCCAAACCAATGCAATCTCGCCTCTCTAACTTGGTCTCCAAACTGTCCAACCTGAGCTGACCCTCTAATGTACTAATTTCCAATTCTCTCAATCCTCGTCACACCCAATGCAAATTTTAACATCTTTAACTCTGCCACCTCCAGCTGTCTCCTGTTTTTTGATAAGTGCCAACATCTCCAACCCATATAACATAGCTGGTCTCACTACCATCCTGTAGACTTTCCCTTTCACTCTTGCTGATACCCGTCTGTCAAAAATCATTCCTGACACTCTTCCCCATCCAATACACCCTGTCTGCATTTTCTTTTTCAACTCTCTTCCACAATCCCCGTTACTCTGTACTGGTGATCCCAAGTATTTAAACTCATCCACCTTCGCCAACTCTACTCCCTGCATCCTCACCATTCCACTGACCTCCTACTCCTTCATACACATTGTGAAGAAACAACACAATACAGCATAAAGGTTTGGAGTTTTAGCCCCATATACTGCAACAAAAATACAGTAACGTCTCCAAGTATTTTTACAAGGTCAACATAAGACATATTATGAAGGGAAGAGGGACAATTTATACAGGGGGACCGGAAATTAGAAGGTGGAATGCTGGGAAAATCATGATGCAGGATGGGTGATTGACATCATCATAGAGAACTTGAGGGTAGAAGGGAACCCAGAAGTATGATGGCTTTTTGGCTTGTCCGGGTGTTGTTACAGCGGCGATTCCTCATTCTGGCTGAGAAAACAAGAAAAGAAAGGTTAGTGCGCTGCCACTGTCCTTTGGCATAATCTGTTGCGATGTGGCCCAGGTCCTTAAACTGCTCCCCATGTGCTTGTGCGTGACAACATGTATTCTTTCTTGTTCCTACTGGCCTTCATTCCTGTCCTGTCTAATCTCGTTTGTTAACCTGTACATCACCATTGCAAATAAGAAAGGGCACAGAGCCCTCCGAATCGAATGCATCCATCTCACCACTGTCACACTTCCCTCATACACATCTCTAACATACTTCTCTGCCACTCCCACAGCTCCTCTCAAGGCACCCTGTCATCTGCTTTCTGCAGGTCCAAAAAGACACAATGCAACTCCTTCTGGCCTTCTCTTTACTTCTCCATCAACACCCTCTGAGCAAACATCCCATCTGTGGTGCTCTTTCCTGGCATGAAACCATACTGCTGCTCACTAATTATCCCTTCTTAACCTAGCTTTCACTACTCTTTTCCATAACTTAATGCTGTGGCTCATCAGTTTTTTCTCCCTGTAGTTACTACAGCTCTGCACGTCCCCCTCATTCTTAAAAATGGATACCAGTACACTTCTTCTCCAATCCTCGGCCATCCTCTCACGTTCCCAGATGTTGGTGAAGGGAACAAAAGAGACTAGGTGGAAATGAGTAGGTATGGTGTCAAGGAGAGGAATGAAGAAGGTCAGATGATAGCGATTTTTTGAAAAGGATGGATATTGCTGTAGTGAATATGTATTTTAAGAAGAGGGAGGAACATAGGGTGATGTTCAAGAGTTGAGGAAGATGTATACAGGAAGATTATATCCTGTGCAGGAGAGTCAATCTGGTGGAGACTGAAGACAGCAAAGTGGTGGCAGTGGAAAGTATAGTTAGGCAGCATAGGATGATGGTCTGTAGTTGTCTGTAAGATGTTATAGATCAAGAAGAGGAGGAGAGTGAGGGCAGAGCCAAGGATCAAATGGTGGAAGTTGAAAAAGGAAGACTGCGAGGTTGAGTTCAGGGAGGTGGTAAGACAGGCACTAGTTGACAGTGAAGAGTTACCAGACAGCTGGGCAACTACAGCAGAAAGATACACTTTTTTCTTTTCTCTTAAACCTTGGTGCAATATTTACTAGATGTGTAGCATTTGAACGGTACATCAGTAGTGGTGATTTCAGTTATATAGACAGAACCATGGTAAAGGTTCTAAATGAAACTGCTGGTAACCAACAAATATCTGTCATGGTCTGTATTACAGACTGCACCATATTATTAGTTTAGATGGTACCATGGTATATTGACCATTGATGCATATTTCAAAATCCCATTGTATGGTCATACTATGATAAAATTACCTATTTGTGCCATGTTATAGTGGTACCATGGTACATTTACATGTTTCAAAATCCAGTGTTGCATATACAGTGGAACCTCGGTTCACGACCATAATTCGTTCCAGAACTTTGTTCGTAAACCGAGTTGGTCGTGAACCGAAGCAGTTTCCCCCATAGAATTGTATGTAAATACAATTAATCCGTTCCAGAAGTATAGAAACTGTATGTAAATATGTAAATATATAAAAAGATTAAGCCCAAATATAGTTAATTACACCATAGAATGCACAGTATAATAGTAAACTAATGTAAAAACATTGAATAACACTGACACAAAACACCCAGGCTCCCTGCTCAGCCTGCTTGTGCTCTCACTCTCTCTCTGTATCACACACACACAAACACTTACACCACTCACCCCCTCTCTCCTCCCCCTCCCTTCCCTGTCAGCAGCACGTGCTTGCTCTCTATCTCTCTGCGCTTGCTCGCTCGCTCTCTCTCTCTCTCTCTGTGGCACACACAAACACACACACGCCACCCACCCTCTGTCAGCAGCATGTGCAGCAGTTTTTTTAAAATGAATTTTAAGCACAGCAGAAAAAAAGGAACATTAGAACAAATCTGAACTTTAAAAACCAACCACAAACAACCAAAAAACATTGCAGGAGTTCATGCTAATAGCCTTACAGCCTGATCGCTCTAAACACTTTTTTTAAAATGAGTTTTAAACACAGCGGAAAAAAAGGAACATTAGACCAAATCCATCCATTTTCCAACCCGCTGAATCCGAACACAGGAGTCTGCTGGAGCCAATCCCAGCCAACACAGGGCAGGAACCAATCCCAGGCAGGGTGCCAACCCACCACAGGACACACACACACCAAGCACACACTAGGGCCAATTTAGAATCACCATTCCTGCATGTCTTCAGACTGTGGGAGGAAACCCACACAGACACAGGGAGAACATGCAAACTCCATGCAGGGAGGACCCAGGAAGCGAACCCAGGTCTCCTAACTGCGAGGCAACAGGCTACCCCTGCACCACCGTGCCACCCTTTATAGCTAGATCACTGTAAACACTTTTTTTAAAATGAGTTTTAAGCACAGCTGAAAAAATGAACATTTGAAAAAAGAGAAAAGTAACATTGCAACTAATCGCGCTATGAACAACTCCATCTGTAAACACTTTCATGAGTTTTAAGCACAGAGAAAAAAGCAAACATTTGAAAAAAGTGAAAAGTAACATTGAAACAGTTCACGCTACGAACTGAAAAATTAACTTTTGAAAAATCCGTAATACAAAAACCACCAAGAAAACTAACCTTGCATGAGTCGAGTTCTGGCATGAAGTGTTTTCCTTCAGGTGTTTTCTCTCTTGTGATTTCTTGGGTATCTGGTGTTTTTAGCTGTTTAGCTGGTGGAAGCGAAAGCCTCATGCAGCCATTCCAAAAAGAAAGTCTTTGTGACCCAACCCTTCGTGTTTGCCCTCCACATTACTGGCAGTCTGGCTTTGTTTACATTGTGCTGCTTGAAAGCACGAGGGTTCTCAGATTGGTAAATGAGTAAACTGGTAAACAGTTTTTCCACCTCTTGTAATTTCTTTCTTTACTTCGATTTCAATTTTCTTCAAAACTTTCTTCTCACCACTCTTCACTTGCTTAGAAGCCATAGTTAACTGCAAAAGCACACAAAATACTGTAGAGCACAAAGAGAGTGCAGGTAACGCATGCACGTCTGACTGAGAACAATGAACAGGGCTCTTGCAAGCACGCGGCTCGCTCACTTTCTCTCTTTCTCTTTTTCTTTCAGCCTGCCTGTGCTGGGGTGGAATTGGGGGGATGGTTCGCTTGCACGTACTGCCTGCAGATAGGCAGGCAATCACGTGCAGCAATCTCCCCCTCCCCAGCAGGCACGTGGCTCGCTCACTCGCTCGCTCTCTCTCTCTCAGCTCAGCTCAGGCAGGCAAGGGAAACTGGCTTGTTTGTATACCGAGTGTGTGGTTGTGAACCGAGGCAAAAGTTTGGCGAACTTTTTGGTCCTGAACCGAGTTGTACGTGAACCGAGACATTCGTGAACCGAGGTTCCACTGTATAATGCATTACCATAGGCCTTTATTTAATAGAGGACACTCAGCAAAGATCGTACTGCAAATAAATGCTGATGTTATACATTTACAAAAGAGAAGCCAGTTGCTTTGTGTCTATAGTTATAAGTGACTTTGTCAGAATTTTATTAGTTGGTTATTGCCATCTAGCTGAAAAATACACTGGTGCTTAAAATGAGACTTCTGTGAAGATCCAAAGCAATTTCTTCCTTGCACTTCATTTAATTGTTATTGACTAACTGACTATTATGATATAATATGTTTTATGAGTTATGTAAGGGAAATGTAAGGGTATTATATGGAATTATATTCCAAATAGATTTGTTCAAGTGTTACAAATACATCTACAGATTAGGATCTCACTCAGCGAAATCTGCCCAGTTGAGGCATGAGTTTATTATGCTAGCTGGAATGGAACTGGCACAATTCTGGCTTGAAGTACAGTTATATGAAAAAGTTTGGGAACCCCTCTTAATTCTTTGGTTTTTTTGTTTATCATTGGCTGAGCTTTCAAAGTAGCAACTTCCTTTTAATATATGACATGCTTTATAGAAACAGTAGTATTTCAGCAGTGACATTAAGTTTATTGGATTAACAGAATATATGCAATATGCATCATAACAAGATTAGGCAGGTGCATAAATTTGGGCACCCCAACACAGATATTACATCAATACTTAGTTGAGCCTCCTTTTGCAAATATAGCAGCCTTTAGACGCCTCCTATAGCCTTTGATGAATGTCTGGATTCTGGATAGAGGTATTTTTGACCATTCTTCCATATAAAATCTCTCCAGTTCAGTTAAATTTGATGGCTGCCGAGCATGGAAAGCCTCCTTCAAGTCATCCCATGATATTCAAGTCAGGGGACTGTGACGGCCATTCTAGAACCTTGTACTTCTCCCTCTGCATGAATGCCTTTGTAGATTTTGAACTGTGTTTTGGATCATTATCTTGTTGGAATATTCAGCCCCTGCGTAACTCTCAACTTTGTGACTGATGCTTGAACATTATCCTGAAGAATTTGTTGATATTGGGTTGAATTCATCCAACCCTCGACTTTAACAAGGGCCCCAGTTCCTGAACTAGCCAACAGTCCCGCAGCATGATTAAACCTCCACCAAATTTGACAGAAGGTAGCAGGTGTTTTTCTTGGAATGCGGTGTCCTTCTTCCTCCATGCAAAGCGCTTTTTGTTATGACCAAATAACTCATCAGTCCAAAGCACTTTGTTCCAAAATTAATCTGACTTGTGTAAATGAGCATTTGCATACAACACGCGACTCTGTTTGTGGTGTGAGTGCAGAAAGGGTTTCTTTCTCATCACCCTGCCATACAGATCTTCTTTGTGCAAATTGTGCTGAATTGTAGAATGATGTACAGATACACCATCTGCTGCAAGATGTTCTTGCATTGTCTTTGGAGATGATCTGTGGGTTGTCTGTAACCATTCTCAAAATCCTGCGCATATGCCACTCCTGTATTTTTCTTGGCCTGCCAGACCTGGGTTTAACAGCAACTGTGCCTGTGGCCTTCCATTTCCTGATTACATTCCATACAGTTGAAACTGACAGTTTAAACCTCTGAGATAGCTTTTTGTAGCCTTCCCCTAAACCATGATACTGAACAATCTTTGTTTTCAGATCTTCAGAGAGTTACTTTGAGGATCCCATGCTGTCACTCTTCAGATGAGAGTCAAAGGGAAGCACAACTTGCAACTGACCACCTTAAATACCTTTTCTCATAATTGGACACACCTGTCTATGAAGTTCAAGGTTTAAGGAGCTAATCCAAACAATTTGGTGTTGTGAGTAATCAGTATTGAGCAGTTACATGCATTCAAATCAGTAAAATTACAAGGGGACCCAAATTTTTGCACAGCCAGTTTTTCACATTTGATTTAATTTCATACAACTAAATACTTCTTTACTAAAAATCTAGTTGGAAAACACCACAGAACTCAGATGTTCCTAGGAAATGAAAGACATAGCACTGTTATCTTTTTTGTTGAAACTAGAGTCAATTATTATGCAGTCTGAGAGGGGTTCCCAAACTTTTTCATATGAGTATATAAAATATTAGTATGTGGATTCTGGCACAGTGCCAGCCACTTTGGTGAGTGATTGGCTAACATTTCTGACCCAAATAACCTGTGCCAGAGCTGGCATTTCAGTCCATACAGACTGGCAGACACATCTGGACCATTTGTTTGGATCTGGCTCAAGTGAATTGGCCTGGATGCACTTGAGTGTATTTTGCTTGCTGGGTTTCCACTTCAACTATACATTTTAGTAATTTGTTCCAAATTCACATGATCCTTTGTGAGAAGGTTTCCTGTCTGCCATCTGAAATGCACTTCCTTTTAAAGGATAAGTTCAGTATTTGAGATATTTGTTCATAATCATTTTTGCCAAATAACTGTGCATTTAATGATGTCTTTGACTTTTACATTGCATATGGATTGTCTGCTTTCAGTGTGCTACCGTGATGCAACGGTTTATAATCCTTCCTTCAATCCTTCTTGGACCTGGATTTAGTTCCCAGTGCAGGTGTGTTTTGTGAGTGTGTCATAAAATGGAAATGTGTTGCTTTTAGCACAGCACAGACCTGAAACAGAAGTACAAGTTAAAGGCGATAGATAGGGTTTTTTTTTATTAAGCTCAAAAATATGACATGAAAAATTAAACAGGATATACAATTTTTTGATCATGCAATTTTTTTGTAATAGAAAAATGTACATACTGTATATGTATAAAGTAGCATTTTAAGTTTTTCATGCCTCAGTGTGCTTGGACAAAATTTATTTTATTTCTCTGGCACCTATTCATGTGTAGCTCTCTGTTTTTGCATGAGTTTGTTTCTTTAGTTATCCAACACTACAGATAGTGATTCTACTGTATATTGGCCTGGTGTCAGTGTGTGGGTGTTTCCATTAATGTGCCCTGTTGCTGCTGAAATCTTGTCCATGTTTGTCTCCTGTGTTGGATTCTTGCACCTACATTCTGTAAGAAGACCCCTGAGATGAGAGAACTTATAAATATAAAAGAATTGGAACAATATCCTGGTCTTAATCACTTGAGAACCTGCTTGTAAGACCAACTTGAAACCAGTTCTGAAATCTAAATGAAAATCTTGAGCTATGGAGACTATGGCTGGAAAAGTGTACTGAGAGAATATCAGCTTCTGAAGTTATGGTTGGAACACTCATAACAGTGGCATTGGCATTCAGAATAAAATACAGCTTAACACCTCATGAAAAGACAATGTAATCAATGACCAAGTCTTTTCTTTATACAAGGATATTGTATATAGACAGCATTATTAATATATGTTTTACACTGTAAATCATAAGTGTACCAGAGAAAAAAATGGGATAATGAAATATTAAGAAGAACCTGAAAACATCTGAATAATAAGGTGAATGAACATACGTCAGACTCACAGCAATAAAAACTAACAGACAGAACTTTACAGAGTCAGTGTCAGTATACTACGTAGAAATAAATTCACTTAAAAAAAACTGTGCAAATTGTGTTTTAGGGCTCTTGTGAATATTAGGATTAATTTCATCTAATGGAAGATTTCCAGTAAATAAGAAGGTAAAAACAGGAGCACTTTCTGTCAGTTCCTTACTACTATTTGGACAGTTGAACAGTTAATGTAAGAAAATGTATTTGTCTCACAGTTTTAAATAACATTAGTTATTATGATATGTAGAAATCAATACCTTACTTACAGTAGGTAATTTACATTTAAAGTTGCTTTTATATATAACAGAAAACATTAAGATGTGAAGATGTTTTAAGGACTGGTTGTCAACATAAAGTAAACCCAATGTGTAATTATATATTGTTATTAATAGTGGGCATATTAGCGAAATACACTTGGGCATCCTTTACATCAATTATGTACAATATCACACACTGTGCACACAGATCAGAAGATCATAATGAATGTGTAGTGTCATGTTTTATACAAACTTGTTACAGAGGGAATTCAATAAAAATTGCAACATCTCTAAATGATAATATACAAAGCAATGTATACTTATAACAAGTTATTTTTAAAAATGCACTACTAAAACAAGCATGTGGTAGCTGACATGAATTGGCTACAACTTTTAGCACCCTAAATAAATGAGAAGAATTTTCTGAAATTACATGTGCAAACAAAAGAGCACAGTCTTCTCCATTTTGATGTAAAAGTATTCTACATGATGGCAAATATAAAATTAAACTTATGACTAACTTGAAATAACTAAACAACTAAAGGCAGTTGCAGATGTGTTTTTCCTCTTGCTACATGATGTGCTTATGTTCATTTAATTTCAATCAGTAATGCTGATGTTTTGATTTTCTGACTTTTTTTGTTTTTAAAATCTTTGGTTATTTGTTTCCAGATAGAACATGGCTTAATGATGCCAACACAGACTTGGGTCCCAAAATGAATTAACTAAATTCAGTAAAAGGTTGCATACATGGATACAATTATTTGTGAGCGCAAAAATACTTTTCTGGGCAGATGATGCACATCTTTGAGATGTAGGACAAAATCCTGAATGCCCAGAGAAGACCTACACAGACAAGAGTACACAAACTCCACATAGGCAGTGACGAGGCTGGGATTTGAATGTCCAAGTTTGAAGTTGCATCTTTGACATTATGACACTAAGCATTCTGTATTTAAGTCAGCATGACTTATCTTTTGGATGGTCTGGTTATTATGGTGCCCTCTAACTGTGTATTTTTGTATCTTTTAGCTGTCAGGCATGTGCTTCAATCTGTTGATCCAGCTAAATCTTCACTGGGTAATAAGAAAGTCATGAAGCTATTAAGAAAGGGCATACTAATAAAAAATATATGTGTGTATTTTATGTAATTTCTAATGGAAGAAGTGATCTTAGAATTAGGTATAAAAAACTTTTTTGGCAATGTGTAAAGAGAATGGCATTAGAAGGAGTAGAAAAAAATCAGAGAGAGAGAGGAGGAGGAAAGGTAGCCAGATGAAGAAGACTATAGATAAAGAGTGCCATTTAGAACCCTAAGGGTGTCTGGCAAAGGAAAAGCAGGCCACATTCCATCCATCCTTCAATAATTAGTATTCCCTTCAGCAGTGACAGGGAGGTTCACACAAGGGATGTTATGTGCTTGATTATTTTTTGTATTTGCTTAAAGGAGTGTAAACAAGACCTGCAATTAAAAAAAAAAAAACAGTAGAATTCACAAATAAAGCAGATATTCAAATCTAGATCATTTAATGGACAAAAACAGATCAGTTCTTTTTTTTGGTTCTTTCATCATTGATTAAAATGGTAGTATTATAAACATTAAGAATGAAGCAATACATCTCTGCTAGTTCTGTTGTAACACAATTTTTCAGCAATTAATAGTGCTAAGACATACACTAATACTGTGCCTTCCCAGTCTCCAGTGGCTCAGTGTGTTTCCCAGGTTGCACCAATGAAGTGATTCCTGCCTGATTTCACAGCAACAAAGGAGTTAGTGTGTGAAATGCATGGTTTTGTGAAACTGAGAGAGTGTTGTAAACAAGATCTTTAAAGCAAAACCCATGAGAATACACAGATTGTCATCTTTAAAGTAAATAAATGTTCAGTATAATTATTTTTGTTAATTATTTATGTAGTTTTAATTTATTTATGTAGTGCCTTCCACAAAAGAATAGCATAGAGATAAACTAATAATAATAATAATATATAACAAACCAAACAGGCAAATACATTACATTCATTTCTTAATAGATGCACTTAAAGTCTTAATATATTAAATCATTGCCTGAATTCAAAAGTCACAATCTGAATATATAAAGTCAGTGTTTATAAAATAGATTATGAAGGTATGAAGTCAGAAACTGAATATATAAAGTCAGATTATATACATATACTGTATATACATATAAAGTGACAGCAAGGGGTGCCACTGAGCCCGAAACCCAAGACACAGTAATTTCCAAGATGTTGTTATGATAAAATATACATTCAAAGATATTTATTCATGCTTCTTCACAATCATCTCTCCAAAGATAAGCCACAATTATACAAAAACAAAGACATTCTTCCTCTACTCTACTTTTGGTGAGTGTTTTGCCCGCTACCTCTCATTTCTGACTTATTGATGTGAGGCAGCAGGCTCCCTTTTAAGCCAGACCCGAAAATGCTTCCGATGGGATGCCATGTCTTCGAGGAAGCACTTCTGGGCTATAAAAAAAATATAGGGAGGCCCTGCCATGATATCACATTCTTTCAGTACCCTAAGACCCTGACAGGATTGCACTTCTAGACTTCAACTCCAAAGCGCCCCTATGAGTGTCCCGACTGGGTTGCCATATGAGGACCACTATCACCTGTCATCTGATGGATCCGGGTTATTAATCATCCTCCTTACTGGCCAGGATACCCATTCTCCATTTACTCCTTGAGAGTGCTGACACTTAGGACCCAAAGTGCAAAACTGGCACACCTCCCCATTGAATCCAGGCCAATAAAACCTGCCATTTATTTTTTCAAAGTGTTTTCTCTGTGCCTAAGTGAGCACCTAAGAGTGTCTGAATGTGTCTGAATGAGTGAAAGATCAAGAACTAACACCTCATCTTGCCTTTGTGCTCAGCCTGCCACTATAACAGATCATTTGCTAATTGAAATGTACCCCAGGAGGTGTGTTGTCTGTGGCACGATTAATCACAGTAGTCAGAGTATTTCCTGAAATCCTGCTCACACTTGGTGGAAGTGGGAAGTAGCTAATAGTGAAGCTGCAGCCTCTGCATAGGATCAGATGTGACTTACATCAGTGGTCCAGTCTTCCTAGCTGTTCAGATGTCATCTCATATTCCTCCAAGAACGAACCTGTAGGTTGCTTGGAAGCTTATGTGTAAGATATTTAATGAAATTCAATTTAAACTAGTAGTTGTACTGTGACTACATGATTTTAAACTGTAACATCTTGCAATAGTTTACAATAGTTTTGTTAATAAGAAATGTAATTTGTTTGATGTAACATTTTACATAGTGTTAACAATTCTGCTTTACAGATACAGAGTATCTGCGTTTCACTGGGCACATTCATGCATAGCAATCAACCCATGATGATACACAGTCTGAGAAAAGGAATTAAACCTGTTCCCCTGAAGATGTGCAAAACACTAGCCTTATCATTAGTAAATAACAAGTTTAACATGTGGGAATAAACATTTTGGTAATTGAGAGTAGTTAATGCAATATTTTCAGTATTCAGTCTCAAAACAGGCACTTGTGCATATCAACGCACAATTCCTAATACTAATTACTCAACAAAAGAATGTAGAGATTATGAAAACTCCACACACTCCATGACCAGGCTAGGAATCAAAGTTCTGAGCCACTGCTCTGCCCTTGTTTAAACATTATTATTTTGTCACTAAAGTAGATTAGTAAACTTCATTTTAAAATCGAAGAATAATTTACTAGAGTTTCTCAAACCTCATTGTAACTAAACTAGCATGATAAATGCTTTGTATTCTAAGTTTTCCCTGACCTAGCCTTTAATCACTACATGCAACATGAGCCTGCAGGCAGCAATCACAACACAGAACATATTACATTCATGATATTACAGCTCTCTGAACATTTTAGAATGCTAAGATGTGTTCTTTATCATTTACTATATCATTTTCATGATGAAATGCATTAAAGCATATATTAAACATGTGGGGACACGGTGGTACAGCGGTGCAAGAGTTTTGTAAGAAATGTAGACATATTTGTATTCTTGCCACAGGTGTACTGTAAATGGTTACCTCCCAATTGTCATTTTCCTATTGATTCATCTTGTTCTCTGGAGTTTGTGTCTTTATATTGTAATGTGTCCCTGTCGGTCCCTGTCTTGCACCCCAAAACACGAGGTTGAGTCTCAGCACTTTAGCAAACCAGCTTTATTCAGCTTGAATCAGAAACAGCACTGTTATTTATTGTGGCAGGATCTACCACTCTCCTATACTCAGACACAGCAATCAGGCAGAGTGCTGGCCAAGTAATACTTTTCCTTGCAATTGTAATGTTCATTGCATCACTCATCGACGACAAACGCTTATCGCGCAACCACGGTAAGCTCGGATTTGCTTTTGTGGCACTGGGGTCCTGCAGTTGCCCCGGCAAGGAATAAACTGTCATCCACAGATGCAGCAATCACTTTTCGGTACAATCTACAGCATGTCGTTTCGTTAAGGAGAGTACAGAAAGATTATAGAAACCTTACAATATATATTCTGATAAGGAAATTTAACACCTGTAAAAACAAAGGAAAATGGTACTGAATGTTAAAAGGAGCATCTACTCTTGGTCATACTCTCCAGTTGGTTCATTAGGAAATAATGGAATAAATCAGAGCACCTGGAAAAATATAATTCAAATCATGAGGATGAAAACCTTAAAAACCAAGATAGAAACGATCAATAACATACCTCCACACAAAATGCATAAATGCTTGATACAGTCCTGAATACATTTAGTAAAAATTTAGGATCCACTTACACAAACTTGGGCCATTTTAGCCTCATCAGTTAACCTTAGTGGGAGGAAAACTCATGCTGATACTGGTCTGCAAACTCTACATGAATGGGCAGAGAATTCAAACCTAGGAGATGTTGATACAAGTCGTGAACTAAAAATGCATTTAAACATAAAGCATGAACACATAAGGACAATGGAAATGTATTGTTATATTTGTGTTGGTTTATTCATGTCTTAAAGGTAATGTCTTTCTGTGATCAGTATTTAATACCTAAGCCTACCCCTTTAAAATTACCCAGAGTGATCTGCAGTTGATGCAAAAGGAAGGAGTTAAGAATCCACAGGCTTTAGTATTGTGCTTATTTGGTAGCAGTGGCAGTAGATGAGCAAAGGATCAAGGAAAAAAAATAAGCTACACTCTTCAGCTAGAGAGAGCTGAGTACCTACTATCAAATCTGTGAGGAGAAAACCCTTAGTGAATTCATGCTTCTGGTCTGCCACTCACTGCAAAAAATTTTACCATTCTGATAATTAATTCTATTCATTTTATTTCAGGGATGCATGGTGGATTAGCACTGCTATCTCACTACTTAGATCACTTTTCAGTTTCTCCTTCCCAAATGGCTTCAGTGTATTTCACAGAATTCAGAGAAGATCCCAAACATTTCCTTACTTTAGTCACACTCAAGAAGCAGATTTTGCAAATTATGTTCATCAATAATGTTCAGCAGTTTATTTAGCAAAAGTAATGCAATTTCAAAGGGAGCCATCATTATGATCTGTATTTGAAATCTGAAGAATATTTTGACCCTAAATAAGGTCATTATAATCGTCACTATCAAGAATAGGGAAATTCTTACTTGCTTATGCTAATCAACATGCAGCATGTTGCGGAGGATGGTAAGCAGAACTACCTTATCTTGTAACATCTGTCTTACATTCCTGAAAAAACTCAAAACACATTTAACTAGCAACATAACATATTAAATACCAAACGTTTATTTGAAAGAAGCACAGAGAAAGAAAAGCCACCTCAACCTTTGATTGGTGGCTTTAGTTGAAAGGCATTATCCTAATAATACTGACACAATACTTAAATGACACTGATAAAGTTTACTTCAGTCATTTTGAAGTTTCAGTAAACAAATGATTGCATTAATGTTTGCTTGGTCTCTTATATTTATATACACCTAAATCTACATAATATATCACATATCTATTTAATCTATAAATTAACACTTCCTTAACACATGCACTCATATTTTAAATGTAAATGTGTATGTATTTTTAATATCAAATCTGTATATAGGAATAATAAAATAGATAAAGCATCTTCATTATTAAATCTCAAATCAAGTTGCCCAATGCAACAAAAAAGTTTAAGTAAAATGTTATTACATAATGAAAAAAAATGTTTACCCAAGAATTTTACCATGGTTGACTTTTAATAATATTAAAATAATAATATTAAGACTAAAATTCACAAACAAAATTGAGGTGGCACCGTGTGCTGCTCAAAGTCACAGGTTCATTTTCCCCTTGGACGCTGGATGTTATTTAAAAATGTACTCATTTCTTTGTGGCTTTTCACCAGCTCCTTGGGTTCACTCTTACATTCTAAACTGCTTACTTTAAAAAATAAATATCTGAACAAAATAATTTGTTCAGATAGGTGCATGATATGCATATGCTAATATTTAAATAAATGAACTATTCATCAGTAGCATATCTCACACTAACATTTCATTGTTATAATTCAAAAAGAACACTTTTGCTTTGTATTTCTTTTAATGTATAGAGTCTACATTTGTGAAAGGCTTTGCTGTTCAGTGTTTTGTGAGACTGGCTGTGCTCATTGTTCTCAATGTGACACTGTGCCACCACTCCCCACTGCTCAGCTTATGGATTTGGAAAGGATCCCAAGCTATGAGGTACTGAGACAGTAGTAGCATGCACTTACACTGATTAATTTGTGACAGTGTAAAGAGACCATAGGAACACAATTCAGATGAATTTGCAGTGTTTATTTGATGGTGAAATTAGTCAGACTGAAATTGCAATTATAAACTCTGATCACCTGGTTTATTTCATTAAGCCTGAGAACTTCATTAAGAGAAGACACATAAACAACTTCGTAGGAGAAAAATAAACCTAACTATCATTCCATTTTCTTCAGTTAACAAACAAATACATGATTGGTCACTGAGTGTGGAGCTTGCTTGTTGTGTCCGGGGGGTGGGGGGATGGGCTTGGGGTTTGGACACTTTCCTCTGAGAACTCTTAAAGACATGGAAGTTAGATTAACTGGCATTTCCAAACTGGCATAGTATAAGTGTAAGTGTGGGTTTGTGCATGAGTGGGTCCTGAGAGGGTGGGTACCTGGCTTGCACCCTGTGCGGCTGAGACAACCTTGATTAAGTGCTCTTGAGAATGTTTTTTTTTTTATCTTTCTAGCAAAGTTAATGATGTACGTTTATTTGCTTTTTTTAATTAGTTAATCAGTTTTCTCATTACAAAAGTATATTTATTTTATTTATTCACATTGAGTGACAGTCTGACTGTTCACATTGAGTGACACTATGACTGTTTCCTTATTCATGCAGAATAAGGAAACTAAAATTTAAATATAAGCAGGATGCCAACCAAAAATTTCAGATGCTAGTGTAGCTTATACCATAAATAAACAAAGCAGTCTGAATGCTTAAGAGTAAACAAAAAAAGTTAGGTAACTAAAATTAAATTACAAATTAAAATATTAAAACTAAAGTTCAAACATTTGTAGTTCATTATGAAATGCATAATTTATTGCCTCCCACATCCAGGTTTACTTCCTACTACCTGGATTGATATTTTCTTGCTGCTTAATAAATGTTCCACTTGAACCAGTTATCTACCTATTATGGAAAAGTCATCTTATGATATTATAATCTGCAGCGGGCTGGCGCCCTACCCGGGGATTTGTTCCTGCCTTGCGCCCTGTGATGGGTGGGATTGGCTCCAGCAGACCCTTGTGACCCTGTGTTAGGATATAGCGGGTTGGAGAATGACTGACTGACTGATATTATAACAATCTGCACATGATATACCTCTGTAGATGATGACTTGATTGCATCTTTTCATTAAACAATTCCTATGATAAACTCATTTAAAATAACAAAAGGGAAACAAAAATAAAAAATAAAAACTATGTAGAATATTCTGAATGTCTTGCCATGAGATTTTATTACTCCTATTGACCAAGAAACAGAATGTCATAGAGAAGGGGTTCCTAAACATTTTTATCTGAGGACTAAAAATAACAAAATCCATACCATACTGCAACCCAAGAAGAGAATTACTACAATAATGACAGCAGAGCCATGTACAGACAAAAAACAATGGCCATAAAATAAAAGGTTGTTCTAATGTTCTAATATAAGGTTTTTGTTTCCATTCAAGCATATTTCTCACATGACTAAAAAGAGAAGCTGAAAAGCAAACATATTGTTAATAAAGCAATATTATTATTCAAAACATTGAATACATTTCTGAGGTATATCACTGTCAGTATAAATGCTTAGTACAAGGTTCAGTAAAACTAAGAGAAATTATTTTTAAGATTTGAGATGTGAGGATGATGAAAGGTTGCAAAAAGGTCACTTAAATTTGTCACACAGATGAGAAGTGAAAAAGATTACTTTACACCATTTATTTACCCTGTCTTAAATAAGTGGGGTTTTTTTTTTCTTCTTTAGATAACATTTTTTTCTAATGAGCTTCTCCATTTTTCTGAATAAGTTCACAAACTGTTCAGTTTATCCTGGTTTTCATTTAACAGTTCAACAAATTGTACAAAGGGTTCATACACCAAACTAAATTATTCCTAAAATATATGTGCACAATTTGTATTTTTTACTGGTGATATGATAAATTTTAATGAAGAATTCAGTGAACAGTCCAGTTTGAAATATTTAATGCTAACAACTATCCTAAATGACAACGATATCTTTTCAGCCTGTTTCACCTGAAATTTATCTAACTACATTTAAATAGTAAGAGAAGGTATTTAAAAATCTTTTTTACATGCTTGTTACAGATTTATATTCAATATATGCAATAATGCAATGAGGCATTTGGTAGATGCACAAGACCACAGAAACTGCATTTAGCATAAAAACACTGCCACAGCACTATATACCATATATACTGTATATGTACCCCCACCATAATGACTCACCCCCAACAACACCTAAAAATTCACAACATCCTTATGCATTTCCAGCTCTTTTTCTTTTTAAATTTGAAATGCCATGGTCGCTTCACCTCCAAAGCCTGTCTTTCCCTCATCTCCCCCTCTTTCTTATATGTGTCTTTGTTGTCTCTGATCTCGGTTACACCATTTCACAGGTTGGTGTAGTGGGTAATATTAATTTTATGAGGGAGAATCAAAACGTAAAGGCAATCTTGAATATTTTGTAATAATGAAGATGGAATTGAGGATGTAGATGTGATTGAACCACTAGGGTCAGGTGACCATAATATAATACAGTTCTTAGTATTTTGTAAGAGTGCAGATGCAAAGACTAAAATTGTTAAGTTGAACTTTGATAGGGCAAATTTTGAACATATGCGGCAAAGTCTAAGGAGGATAGACTGGGATAAGCTTTTAAGTGTGGAGACAGTCGAGCAGTGGAACAGGTTTAAAATATTGTACATGTTATGCAGGGTAGATACATACATAAATTTGGAATAAATAGGAAATTTTAAAAAACTCCACAGTGGATTAATAAAGATTTAAAAAAGAGGCTGCAAAGAAAAAAACTGCTTTATAAGGCAAATAAGGCTAATGACTGCAAAGTGAATCACAGAGCGTATGAGAACATGAGAGCAACCATTAAGAAGGATATTGGGGAGGCTAAAAAACAGTTGGAGTGGAATATAACAGATAAGGCAAAAGAAGACCCTAAGAGATTCTTTCAGTATTTTCATAGTAAAAGAACAGTCAAGGAGAAGGTGAAGTGCATCAGAAAAAGTAAAGGGGAATCAAAAGATACAGACAATGAAATAGCAGAGGTAGTGAGGGATTTGGAAATTATAGAGGGAAAGTACTTGTCCGATTAAATAGGCTGAAATCAAACAAATCACCAGGACCAGATATTTACCCTGAAGTTCTTAAGTAGGCTTGCAAGTACGTATACAAACCCTTGACACATATTTTTAGGAAGTCACTGGGCACTGGTGAGATTCTACAGGACTGGAAAATTACAAAGATCATCCCATTATATACAAAGGGTGACCAGGTAGATCCAAGCAACTATAGGCCAGTAAGCTTAACATATATCATAGGAACATTAATGGAAGGAATTATTAACATTAGAATTACCAGAGCCTACGAAAAAACTCGTAGATCCGTCCCACCTTAAAATGCTTTGCACCTCTCCATCAGTGTCTTTTGTCCTTTAAATGTGTTGATAAGCAGCAAACAGCAAACAGCAAGCAGCCTGCTATCACATCCCCCCACCCTGCACAGTTTTCTCAGCTCAAGTCTGTTTACCTTTGTATCAGTTGCTTAGAGTTGTATAGAGTGAGAAGTCAAGCAAAATGACACCTTTAATAAATACTATATCATTATTTGGAACACATGCATTTCATGTGTGTTCCGTGTCTACAACATTCTATGTAAACACATCGTTAAAACAGAAACATTTTTCATGTTTTGGTAATACTTGACAAAATGTAGACATGAAGCATATAATGTGTGAAGCCTGAATTCCAAATATCAAAGAAACACTTTTGCAAAAGGTACAAATATAACAGAACAAATGCACTTTTATTAAAAAATATAACTGCAGAAAAACAACCCGTGTTTACCTGAGACATTGACACACAGTTGTTACGACCGCTTCAGCGGTGCAACGGTATCAGCTGTTGATTTGTAATCAAAGCTTCAAGGGTTCGATCCTGAGCAAGTCAATTTTGAGAACTGAGCTGGTAACAGGCTGGTTAAGTTTGCAGATGATACCAAGAACGGTAGATTAGCAGATACATTTAGAATCCTTTATATCATTACAGAAGGACTTAGATAGCATACAGGCTTGGGCAGATTTGTGGCAAATTAAATTTAATGTCAGTAAATGTGAAGTATTACACATAGGAAGTAAAAATGTTAGGTTTGAATACACAATGGGCAGTGTAAAAATCAAGAGTACACCTTATGAGAAGGATTTAGGCGTCATAATGGACTCTAAGCTATCGACTTTCCAACAGTGTTCAGTAACCTTTAAGAAGGCAAACAGAATGTTAGGTTATCTAGCACGATGTGTAGAGTACGTTCAAGGAGGTTATGCTCAACCTTTATAAAGCACTGGTGAGGCCTCATCTGGAGTACTGTGTGCAGTTTTGGTCTCCAGGCTACAAAAAGTTATAGCAGTACTAGAAAAGGTCCAGAGAAGAGCAACTAGGCTGATTCCAGTGCTACAGGGGTTGAATTATGAGTAAAGATTAAAAGAGTTGATCCTATACAGTTTAAGCAAAAGAAGATTAAGAGGTGACATGATTGAAGTGTTTAAAATTATGAAGGAAATTAGTCCAGTGGATCGAGACTGTAATTTCAAAATGAGTTCATCAAGAACATGGGGACGCAATTGAAAATTTGTTAAGGGTAAATTTCGCACGAACATTAGAAAGTTTTTCTTTACACAAAGAACGATTGACGCCTGGAATAAGCTGCCAAGTAGTGTGGTGCACAGTAAGACTTTAGGGACTTTCAAAACTCGACTTGATGTTGTTTTGGAAGAAATAAGTGGATAAGACTGGCAAGCTTTGTTGGTTTGAATGGCCTGCTCTTGTCTAGATTGTTCTAATGTTATAAACCTTCCTTTTAACACCAGAAACTGTGAGCATATTAACATAACTGTTATAACAGTTATGTCACTTTACATAATCTCCCTGCAGTTCGATGCACTTTGTAGCAGTGCTACCATTAAGTAGAACTGCATCTCCCAGCAGGCCTAGCAGGAGCTGTTGGGGTCATAGGTGGCCAGAGGGGTTTAAAAGGAGGGCAGGTGTCGAATAGAGGAAAAAGGTTTTGTTCTTGTTTGTTTGGTGCTTGTTATAACTGTTGAACTGCCTGTCGTTGTCTGCTTTACATCTTCGTGTCCTGGATTGTGTTGTTTGTTGGGGTCTGGAATCATTCGTCTACCTGTTTACTGTTACTGAGGACGTTGTCTGGATTCATTGGCTTTCACGGAAGAAAGAGCGCTCCTGAACCATTCATCGGTCATCATACTTCAGCAATTACCGGTAGGACTGTGTTTTTCCATTTCCCTCGCTTCATACAAATCACTGGACATAACTTCACCGCTGATCATTTCATACATGGACTTTACTGCGTGTTTGTCGTGTTTCTGTTAATTGTAATATCGCCGAAGGGATCAGGGGTGGTATTATTGTTTTCATTGAGTTAATTTCATTTCATTATACTTTTTTTTTCGTTTAAGTTCCCAGTGCGTTTTCTTTGTCTCTGTAGTGTGTGGGTGTGTGTCGTGCCAAGGCTGGGGTTGTCCCTGGTAATCCTCATATAAAATAAATAAATCACCGTCTTCCACGACGGTGTCAATCTTAGCGGCTTCTGACCGCTACAACTTCTTATATTGTTCTACTAACTTCTTTATTCCTTGGGAGAAGAAACTTTCTTGGCTGTTCCCATATCCAGGGGCCTCATGTATAAACGGTGCATACGCACAGAAATGTTGCGTAAGAACTTTTCCACGTTCAAATCGCGATGTATAAAACCTACACTTGGTGTAAAGCCACGCACTTTTCCACGGTACCTCATACCTTGTCGTACGCAAGTTCTCCACTCGGTTTTGCAGACTGGCGGCACCCAGCATCAAAGCAGTGTTACTGTTCCTGTGTGGTTACTCTTTATTTTCCTGACGCAGCTTTATAAATACAATGAAACTAACCGCATATTGTTTATTAGTGTAATGCATCTGATTGTAATTCATTTGTAACAATATAATGGTCCAGAGAACAGCCATAGTATTCCAAATACCATAACTGCTTTAGCGTTGTTACTCTCACTGCACCTTCTTCTTTCAGCTTGCCCCGTAAGGAGTTGCCAAAGCGGATCATCTTTTTCCATATTACTCTCACTGCACCACTCGGAGTATTTATATCACTTGTATCTTCAAACTGTATGTTTTGAAAAATCAGCGCTCTAAGCTTACAGATGGCTTAACGTCTATTACAGAGCTGATTGTGTGGGGATCGGTTACTTGGAGAATGAAAAGCAAGGTCTGCATGGGCGGCCATGCCAATACTGTATATATTGAATATAAAACAGAAAGAGAAAATAACGACACAGCTAAAAACGCAGCGGCAAATTTCGACAAAAGTTAAACGCTTGTGTTATGAGCATGAGGCGGCTATGCAGTGTCCGCAACGGATGTGGCCATCCACCGTGCATAAGATACCATATTGACATTAGACTTTCTCTATTGGACAGAGCCACCCATGAGTACTGCTGCAATAAATAATTTCATCGAAGGTCGCACACAATCAATAACATGCTTTAACTATCATCATGACAATAATATTACGTATACATCTCAATATTTTAGTGCTTTGTTTTGTATTTGATCTTCTATGTGCCTATGTGTGTGAATCACTACTTGCTTCTTAAACCGGCTCTCTTCCTCCAACTGGACACAGAATCCATTACATTCGTGATATTACAGCTCTCTAAATAACTAAAATACTGAGATGTATACGTGATATCATTTTCATGATGATAGGAGTTACAGCATGTTATTAAACATGTGTTTCACTTCGATGAAATAATTTATTGCAGCAGTACTCAGGGGCGGCTCTAGGCTTGTGGTGGCACTGGGCAGAGGAAGAATCGGTGGCTCCTTCGCCGCCAATGTCAGTAAGGTAGCTTATGCACAGTGGATGGCCACGTCCGTTGCAGACACTGCATAGCCGCCTCGTGCTCATGACACAAGCATTTAACTTTTGCTGAAATTTGTCGCTGCGTTTTTAGCTGTGTTGTTATTTTCTCTTTCTGTGTTATATTCAATATATATTGGCGTAGCCATCACTGCAGTCAGTGCTTTTCTTTCCCCAAGTAACCGATCGCCACACAATCAGCTCTATAATAGACGTTAATCCATTTGTAAGCTTAGCGCCGATTCTTCAAAACATTTAAGGAACATTGAAATATCTTCGTAGTACATGTTTAATTATTCTATCCTTAACGACACTCCCAGTGAAGAATATAGATTATTTAAATGAAGTTAAAGTTTTATCTGTATAATTTAATAAACATATTTTGCTGCATTTCACCTTAAAAATGATATTGTCATCATATGTAAATACAAGCTTTATAAAGTGGCTCAGGTTGTGTGATATTATAACTATAGTGCAAGTTTACACTGGGGTGACTTATAAGTACAAACAGTTCTACAAGGTGCAATTGATTGAGTGCATTTAAAGTTCTTGGGATGAAACTGTTTCTGAACCGCGAGGTCTGTACAGGAAAGGCTTTAAAACGTTTTGCAGTGGCTGAGACAGCGTGTTCATGAAACTGTATACCGATAATTCTCTTTCCGATCAGCTGCTGCTGTGATTCACACTCAGATACAATGATATAAATACTCCGAATGGTGCAGTGAGAGTAATATGGAAAAAGATGATCCGCTGTGGCAACTCCTAATGGGAGGAGCTGAAAAAAGAAGAAGAAGAAGGAGAAGTGAGAGTAACAACACTAAAGCAGTTATGGTATTTGGAATACTATTACTGTTCCCTGGACCATTATATTGTTACAAGTTAATTACAATCAGATGCGTTACACTAATAAACAATATGCGGTTAGTTTCACTGTATTTATAAAGCCACGTCAGGAAAATAATGAGTAACCACACAGGAACAGTAGCATTGCTTTGATGCTGGGTGCCGCCAGTCTGCAAATCCGAGCGGAGAACTTGCGTACGACAAGGCATGAGGTACCATGGAAAAGTGCGTGGCTTTACGCCAAGTGCAGGTTTTAAACATCGCGATTTGAATGTGGAAAAGTTCTTACGCAACATTTCTGTGCGTACGCACCATTTATACATGAGGCCCCAGGTCTGTATCACTTCGTAACCTCATCCTTAACCTTATCATCAGATTTTAACCTGTGACCGTGTACAGCCAATCATGATTTTCTTGGCTGTCATTTGAATTTCATCTTTACTGGAGAAGACAGGTGTTTCCACTGCTTGCTTTGTCTTTTGCTTTCCAGCTCACAATGATGGACCCTCATCAGTCTCATTTCCAAAACACTCAGATCTTCTTCATAATGTTTCAGGAATTATATCACAACCTTCAAACACTGTTGTTTGTGCAGATCAGTAAGCTGTTTGGATACCCATCTTGTGCAAACTTGACAGTATCCCAACTCATCATGCACTATGGCATGTGCAGATCCATAGCTGATATCCAAATGTGTAGTAACAGTGGACAATGCAATTCATCAGTCTTCTCTGATGACAACATTCGCTATGTCAATATGGACTTGTGTTCACAATGTTGATAGCTAACCACATCAAGCTTAATCGATTACACTTGTTCTTCCTGCTTTAAACCTTGCTACTCTAATAGAAACACAGGACAAATGAAAATGTTTTGGGGTACCTTGCGACCATCCCCATCTATTATAGAGTTGAAATAAAACAAAAATATGTGTTTAAATTGTCTTCTTGTTCTGTCTGTTGAAGATGGTAGTTCTTTCAGTCATACGGCTGCCGGGCAAGAACAGGTGGGTCTAAGTGGGTGGACACCAGAAATTACATCAATGGAGGAGAGCAGTCAGTCTTCTTGTCTCCAAAGGGAGAAAAATTGAGTGTTATCACACAGCACCACAGCCCTTAAAGTGTCTCCCATGTAAACACATGTGACACTACCCTTTCATAAACTTTTCAAAAAATGCTGTTTTTAATTCTGTACTTAGCCAACAATGGTTCAAACTTGCAGCGTAGTATCCATGTTTATTTGATCATGTCCTGAACCAGATTAATGGAAAAGCACTACAATGTAAGTGTTCAAACTACCCATAAGCCATTGTGAACGTCTTACATTGTATCAGCTACTGTCTGTTGTGTTTACTTCATAATTTTCAAATTGTCTTTACTTTTTGATTTACCCTCATATTTAGGTATTGTACAAATGAAAGTAGTATGTGATGCATCAGCTGTGTTGTTTATAGACTACATCTCTGATTGCAAAGTATCACAATAAAAAGTATGCAAAATTAAGGTTGGTATGTTACTTTCCACAGAATTTGTGCTATATAAAGTTGACAAATTTTACTGCACAACAATGGGACAAACCATCACAAACATGTCCACAATCCATATTTTAAGAATCACTGTCACAGAAGATAGAGATGTTGGTACCATAGATATCAAGCCCAGCAAATATGTCATAAAACAGACAATCAAGGACATTGTTCCACATTATAGTACCCTTTTCTATGTCAGATACTTTTGATCGTGTCTCTTCCTGAGGACCACAAGGTACCTGGGGCTTACCTTCTTTTAATTTGTGCAAATTAGAATTCTGTTTTCTTTTGCTCCATTGCCAGCTGACCTTATCTTAACATGGCTTACCTTATCTTAATTGATTTGACTTGACTTTACATCACAGTGCTATTTATTTACATTACAGTATAGACCCCAAAAATGTGTTATCTTAATTTACTTGTTTTGACATAAGTTGCTATTACAGAATCATTTGTTTGCATTACATTATAAGTCTTGTGGCCCATAGGAACAAACTAGAGCTGACCTAAATATAAATAAAGCTAAGAAGACTAATGTAAAAGAAAATGGTTCTATTCTCAGAAAAATAAAAGTAATATTAGGGTGCAGTGTGTTGGAGACATATGGGTGTAAAAATAATAGGCAAAATAAAATCATAGCCTTATTAGCCATAACTACACACAGGATTAATCCCTAACTGAGGTGTCTAAAGCACTTTCCCAGTAGATTAGTACCTTTACACCTCCTCCTTCCAGCTCCTTTGCTTTATTTTCTCCCTGTGGCCTCACTTCCTTCTTTGTCAATAACAGCCCGTGTTCAAACTTCAAGGCTCTCTGACAAAAGATGCTTTTAAGCCCAGGCTGTGAAACACTACCGGAACAAATCCACAAAGCCCTTCTCGGGTCAGGCAAGTCACTGGAAACTCCTGGGGCCATCCACTTGAAGCTCTCTAAAGTGATCCTGCAATTCTGAACCCTCTAAGTCATAGATTCAATTCACAGGCTAGCAGGGTATCATGATTAACTTATTGGGCTTGCCTAATGCTAAATGTATTAACTTTGGGTACTCCTAAGTTTTTACTCATCATTAATAATTAATAATTAGTGGATTTCTAAGATGTGTATTGGTGGTGGTCTTGTATCACTTGATATTATTTTTAAAATGTGGACTGTTTGCAGAGTAGTTTGGTGGCATGGTGGTTATTGCTACTGAATCGCGGCTTCAGGAACCTAAATTCAGATTACTTGTTTTGTCTGTAAGGAGTTTACAAGTTCTTTCCAAATCTGTGTGAGATTTCCTTTTGCAATCCATTATTTTCTCCATCCCAAACATGCACCTGTTTGGTTAACTGGCAACTCTGAACAGACATGATGCAAATTCTAGCCCGTGACAAACTACCATTCCATCCAAAGGCAATTTCAGATTTGCTCCAGTGCTACATAACCCTATAATGCAAAAGGTGGGCTCAGAGCAGAAATGGATGATTGCATTTTTATCATATATGACATTATTTATCAACTGAAATCTCATGTAACAAAAATATTACAAAAATATATTTATCTTGTATATTCTGAGTAATTCAAATTTACTAGCACATGAAAGTGCTTGATTTTTAGCCATCCTTTAGCCACAAATTACTCTGTTCTTTTTACATCTTTTTTCTCCCTAATATTAATTCACTTTTATTCCACTGTATTTACATCCCTTCTTCTGTTTTCCTATATGTTCTGAAATTATTTTTTTTCTCCCTGCACCCCCTCTGTGTGACTGCTTGTACTTCTCCTCCTGCTGAGGCAACTGTCTCTAGAGCGACCTTGCCTTAATGAGCTTCAGATCACGAGTTAGGAAAACAGCTTTCAGTACAGGGATTTTAGAACAAAATTGGCAACACACTCAGATTCTTCAGGCAGAGCATAGGAGACAGACGGAAAGAGACAAGAACACCAAGCAGCTTTCTTATAAACCTTCCAAATTCAAGTAAGACCTGTGAAAATTGAACTAGGTATATTGATGTGTAGAGATGTTGTGGAAAGAAACATAATGTGTATGTTTTTTCAGAAATAAGAAAAAGCTCATTTATAGAGCTGGGAAATGACAAGATACGCTGATTTCATAATAATCTGTAATTGAGTGAGAATCCAATGATGCCTTCTGTTTTTTATTTTCCTTGTCTAATGGAAAAATTGGCTTTGAAAGTGTATTTTAAATGAGCTTTTAAACTTTTTAGATAAACTTTGGTTAACTTGAAAAAGAAACAAACATCTTTCTATTAATCATTTGCCTGTTGTAATTGGTGATTAAGTTGCTTGATTCAAGTATCTAACTATATTTTAGCCTGGTAATAACATTCAGTGATCTACTTCATGCTATAGGTACTATCATGATTTCTTGTTTTGATTGTTACAAAAGGCATTTTCTTGTACAAAGTGTTATTTGTTATATACACTTCATCAGAAGCTCTAATGCAGTCACAACTAGGAAAAGTTATAAAGATATTTTGTTTTTGTACAGGCTGCATGTATCATCACTTATAATTATTTATTATTACACCAATGTAAAAGACCTTTACTTTTTTCATAGATGTTTTCTTATTGTGTGAAATCAGGGAAACACTCTAATAAAGGGCATGATTTATATGAACATTTTTAAATTTTATTAATAATGAAAATATTTGTAAAATGATATATCTGTAGTTCCCCTACTATATATTTTGAGCACAAGATCACATACATACTGTACTTAATGTGTGTGTGTTTATTTTCAACTCATACAGTTGGAAAGTGAGAAGGTATTTCTTAAGTTACTTTAATACAAGCAATCAATGAATTTTATATGTATACAAGTCGGCATAGTCCGCAATAAATAATGGATTAGCACTTAAATATAAGCACAGAAGCATCATCTAATTGAAATAAATTGAACAGACTGTGAATGCAGTCCATAATATCTATGACATCATTTGCGACACACTCAATCCAAAAAGTTTATCATGTTTACTAGTAAAATCCTTTGCATTTTCTCATGCAGTTCCAACAGATGACATATATAACCAACACTATATGTGACGGGTGTCTAGGTCACACTTACAGGTAATCTAACCTAAACATAGTTAAAATATTTGAATATGCCACCCAGTTTTATTAAAAGTCTGGGAAATCTTGAAATTGAAAAATAATAGCATACAGGTTTCTTGAAATTGGGTGGTGAGTAAACATACAATGAAAGACATGGCAGCAATTTCAAGAGAAACAACAGTAACTTGTTTTACACCAGACTATAAAATCCACCAAGAAGATAAAAGAACATAGGAATCTAAAAATATCAAGAGTGAAAACCATTTAAAAAGAGAACACACCGCCAACACTCTAAAATTCTGTTAGAACACAACAATGGAGGATACAACCTTTGGCGGTTTGAAGTCCAAGTTACACGTTGTGTTAACACAATGATTAGTCTTCCAACTGAATCACTGAAACACTGTTCTATGAATGCTTGTTTCCCAATGGAAGTCTTGCTTCTGTCTGACGGATTTGGTCGGTCCTCTTGTGAGTCTTTCCTCTCTTGCTGAACCCGGAGTCTCTCTGGTGAAACTGTCTCTACCTCATGGGAGGTAGGTGTCCATGTGCCTTGTGTCTTGTCAACCACATATCCTCATCTGTCTTCAAGTCCCTTGTGCTCAGTGCGAGTCTCTCTCCTACACCGTCTGCCCCCTCACACCCTCCCCTGGACTCACTCCATCCCTTCTCTCTCTCTTTGCACCATCCAAACACCACTCACTGTCTAGAGGTATAAAACTGCTTCAGTCTCTGCCAAGGTTAACATGATGATTAATTTAACATTGGTACATATCAATTTCCTTTGCTTATCACTGTAAACACATTTTCATTAGTTAAAAAAAGAGTATTGTTGTTAGCTATCAGGAAGTACATATATCAATGTAAGCTGATTAGAAGCGAAAGCCCCCAGAACATGTTAATTTTCAAAGGAAGCAGGCAGTACTGTAACATAACATTATATGTTGATGAGATATCAATCAAAGTCTGAATTTTAAAACAGGTGACTCTTTTGCAAGACAGGTAAATATCTGTATCCTGTAGATTGCCATCACAATAGCCTGTAACAGAATTATTCAGGAAATTTGTCTTTCTACTTATCACCATATCTCAAGAAAGGGTTCCTATTGCCTCTTCATCTATTTGCTTTTACATTTATTATTACCTGTCTTTGCCTAAGAAAAAAAGAAAAAACCCCATTGCACAAAAATGTTCACCCTCCTACAAATAACCTTATAAAGGAAATTTTAAAAAGAAGAAAATGACAGGAAATAAAAAAAAAAACATCTTGAGGAAGTGCTACTCTCATTGAAGCCCACTGACTATCACAGAGGGATGTAAGTGACAGTATGACTGCTGTGGTGACAAACTTGGGTCCTGGAAGGCCATCATGCCCTCTTTATAGCTATTAACGAAATTTGTTAATTATTTACCAAATGCATCATTACTCTCATTTTGCTACAATAACGAGGGAAGATCACCAGAATGTTATTTTGGACTTCAGTAAGATTACTAAAACTCATCATTCCCTTTACTTCCTATGTTTTTTCTATTTTCTTTATTAAATTATAGTGTCGGTTTATCTGTTTGCTCAACATTTGGTATAGTATTGTAGGTATCAGTGGCAATGTTTTTGATTGCCATCTGTTGGAATGAGAAATGTGATTAATTTTATTATTATATGTATTACAAAATACAATCTAGTAGTTGGTGCATCACAGATTTTAACATTGTATAAACCCAATGCGGTGTAACTGTCAGTCAGACCAAAATCAGCTTATAATGCAGTATTAACCATAATAGCACATGCACTAGTGGAAAGAAGGCTGTGATATTGGATGGATGCACAGAACATATCACTGTAAGCACAAAAGAAGGAAGAGAAAATAAATAACCTGTACACTTACATGTGTCTGTATATACAAGTATATATATAAATATAAGTTGTTTGATTAAATGCTTATTGTACTTATTGTATTCTTAATTAACTCTGTACTGAATTTAATAACAAATTGTGAACCACCCGGGGGTGGCAGAGAGCCCCAAAACCCAGACACAAGTCCAGTTGAAATAAATGTATGTGATTTATTTTCACAATAAACTTCCACCAAGGCTCCAAAACCACAATCAGTACAATTCTCCTCAATTTCTCCTCCTTGACACGTCCCAGGTAAGCTTTGTCCACTTCACCTGACTCTGACTCACTTCTTCTGGTGCTAGGGCATAGACCTAGAAAAACTTTGTGTCAATCAGAATTCCCACCGTGTAGGGATTGTTAACCCCTTCAGATCCCCCTGGCATCACCCACAGAACATCAAGGCATTACAGGTTCCAGCATGCCCTGCAGGAGTCCATGTCGGAACTTTAAACCAGGGAGGTTGCCATCTAAAATCCCTGGGTAGGAAATGTGCGAGATCAAATGTCCTCCCCAGTCCTTCCATTATATGGTCCTCTCGGCTGGGTATTGCTCCTGTATCTAACCAAGCTAGGACACCAGTGTATTCACTCTGTCATCAGCATTCCCTGCTTGTCTTCTGGGCAGGGTAGGATTTTTTCCCTCCCCCCATTTCTTGGAGTAGCATAGGGCTGGCATACTGTCTGGTTAATCTTAATTCCCTGCTGGGTTAGCCTGCACATGCGTATCGTCCATCACAATATAGTAAGTACCTCCTTATACACAATGTTGTCTTCATTACAAATTAGTTTTACTTACTTTCCTATACAGGTAGTCCCCAGGTTATGATGGACATCCGACCTACGACTTACAAATGGGGCCGCAGCTGCGACGCATGCGCCTCAGTAACTGCCGCTCCATCATCTTCGGCCTGGGGATGCTGCAAATGGTGGCTGGACGGAGGCTGGGGGGGACGGACGATTTCACTGCTTGCGCAGTGTAGTGTCCCTCGGGCGGCTTCCAGCGGCAAGCAGTTTCACTGCCCGCCCACCACACACAGCTGTCCCGTTCGTTCTCAATGGGAGGCTGGTAATGCTGCAAGCAGTGACCCTGTTGTGGCTGAACGGAGGTCATTGAGGGTGAACAGGGTGTAGCATTGTAGTGTGCCTCGAATGGCTGCCTGTTGAATGGGGGCAGTGGTGGGCGATTCACTAGCTGCCTTTGGCCGCACCATGTTCGTTCTCGGTGGATGGACGCTGCAAGCAGCATACTGTAGTGGAGGTGACTATGAGGTGGGCTGGTGATGAACCGCCCCTTGCCACCCCCATTCATTTTCAATAGCAAGCCTGCTTGTGCTGTTACTTACATAGGAGGAAGTTGTCTCTTGTCAGTACATCAGACATGTTGACGTCTGGTGCCTTCCTGCTGTGATATCTGTACAGTGCTGTGCAGAAGAGCTCATCTTAACGTTTTGTCTTCACCCTTCAAGAATGTCTCTGAAACACAAATCTGATGCAAGTGCTGGTGATACGGTAAAGAAGAGAAAAACCATCAACATTGAAAATAAAGTAGAAATAATAAAAAGGTCAGAAAGAGGTGAAAGTCCATCACTTGGTTACAGTCGGTCAATAATAGCATTTAATAAAATAATACACCTGTTCCGACTTACATACAAATTCAACTTAAGTACAAAACTACAGTCCCTATCTCGCAAGTAACCTGGGGGACTGTCTGTATTAAGAATTCTTACTTAAACTTTTGCTCTCTATGTTGCTCTAGATCAAGTAACATGTTATTTGTTTGGTCATGTATAAAAATAAATAAATGCCAAAAATATCTAAAATGTGCTGGAGGAAATAGCATACATGCTTGTATGCAGCATCAGCATTAAAAGCTGTATCCTTTAAGCAAGTTGTGCAAACTGTAGTTTCTTTGTTACGTACTATCTACATCACTACATTTCTGCATGTTGCATATTGCATTCACTTCCAGATTTTCCATAGCTTTATGCTATACACTGCTTGGTAATATAAACACAAGATTCTAATCTGTAAAATCTAACATCTCATCCATGAGCCATACCTGTGGATTGTAGGGGGCATAACAGAACTCCACACCCAGACACAGCTGCACCAACACAGTCCTGGGATTAAATAAAGTAATTTTATTAAACAAAATAACTTGTTACGGGTTTCTTCTTCTTCCAGAACACAAAATACTCATTTTATTTCTTGTTGTCTTCTCTTCCTCATTCAATTGTCACAGGGAAGGTTTGCCCAATTCCATTCCTTACTCTGAAATATCTGAGGGAGTCTTAGTGGCTCCTTATCAGCTCAGATCAGGGGGTATTTACCATGTATCAGAAATGCAGCCAAGAAGCACTTCTAGGTCAGGTGCTTCTAGATCTAGGTGGATCCCTAGATCAGAGGAGTGTCCTTTTGCCAACTCCACCTGGCAGCACAAAGGTACCCCGGCAGGGCTGCCCATTAGGACTACAACTACCAAGATGGCCTGCAGTTGTATTAATGGGAGCGTCCACAGAGGGAATCAGCCACCCAGTGTATCTGGGAAATATATGGCTCTGGATGGCTTCTGCCCTGTACCAGCAACCAACCTGGCCAGGATGCCCATCCATCCATGTCATCCTTTACAAAAGATATAAAAATATATTTATGTTTATGTGTGTGTGTGTCCATAGATATGTGTGCTTCTCTTCAAATTCCCAAAGATGCGCAGTTTTGATTAACTGCTAAATTAACCCTGTGTGGGGCAGCAGTTGACTGGCATCATGTTCAGGGCTGTTTCCTGCATTATGTTACATTATCTCCTGTATATTATAAAAAAAACAGCACAAGAGAAATAATGGCAGAATAAAACATTTATTGCAGATATTGAATGCAAGATAAGTGAGAAAGTGCTTGTATCAATAAAGGCTTCTGCTACAATCTTGTTGTGAAGTTTAGACCTGAGACTATGAAACTGGCCTAACTAAATGAGTGGGTTTAATTGTACCAGCGTCAGGAGGAGGTTCAAGTTTAAATAAGGCAAGGTTAACCATTCTCTTGCTGGTCTGGAATTCCAGTCTGGGAAAGAAACAGAAAGATACATGACATCTGGTGCAGCAACAAAACTGTCTCCAGTTTAACCTTTAAATTTATTTTTGTAAGATGTGAATAATGATTGTAACTTTGATAATATATTTATCCACTGATCCATTCATCCACTAAATTAGGGATAAATAGACAACAAAACTTAGTAGGAGAAATTAATAACTATGAAAGAAAAATCAAAACAATCATACAGTGGTTTAAAGTGTTGTAAGACATATGAGTATGGAGAGTGTTTTGTGGGTTTGGGAAAGTGGAAACACGCAAAGAAGAATGGACAAATGAGAAGAAGCCTCTAGATGAGTTGTGATGTCACTTCTACTGTGACTCAAGCCTAGCCCTCTTTCAGTTTCCAACAGTATATAAGACATTGTAAAACTGGAAGTTGTTGTTCACTCTTGAACCAGCCTTTGAGTAAAATGTAGCTTCACACCCAGAAACTTCTTTTTTTCACGTGGATGCATTAACCAAATTCTTCTCTGAAAGTTTCAACAACAACAACAACAACAACATTTATTTATATAGCACATTTTCATACAAAAAGTAGCCCAAAGTGCTTTCATGGATTTCTTTTGTTGTTTGGACTATTTCATTAAATGGGGTTTCCCAAATCTTACTCCGACACTATCTTATCATTCACATATACATATACTGTGTGTACATGAAGTAGAAAGAAACAATAAATGTCAAAGCATTATGGGCACCCCAATTAATTGCATGAAGGCAAGATGGACCTTTGCAGAGGTGGTCAAATGAATGACAACCTACTTCTGGTTGGTGCTGTCCATTTATCCTAGTTGACAATGGCTACCTTTCCTTCCACCCTGAAATTGGAAATGGAAACTCTGTTGAAGAGAATGCCTTTTACTCCTTGTGCCTTTACAGTGAAAATAGTTGAGGGCAATTCCATATTTAAAAATAAAAAGAAATTGAACGTTGTGGCTACTCTGCCATGCCACTTAACTTAGCAAAGAGAGAACACAAAGAAATTGACTATTCATAACTGTTCGAATCTTTTGAAGATAATTTGTTTGTCATGGCTTTGGGCTGATTTTTTTTTTTTTATAAATATATTTTATTGATGAACATCTTGAAAGAAACCAAAAACAAATTTTCAATATAATAAAATAACAAGCCAAGTGCCAAAACCCAATCCCAAATCAGCCCTGTGAAGTTAAAAAATCCAAAAACAACAAAAGACAAGCCTGAATTGACCAACAGGTGAGGACCTGCCTCACTTATCCTACTATTTGCAAAAAGGCTAAGGGACAGGACACACCCTCCTTCACTATTTTTAACATATTGGATCATTTCTCAGTGTAGGTGTCAGAAGCCGCATTGATTCTCAAAGAAGAAAGTCAAACTGAAAAAGGAAGATTTTTCAGGCAGAGAGGGAAAAGGCACCGAAAGCTGATTTTTTTGTGTGGAAACTCACTCTTTGTAAAATATGTCAACATTCAATTTTATAACTCAAATTGTGGAAAACAAACAGCTTCCAAACGTATGAACATTTTACATGTACTGTATATGATTTTGAAATTATCTAATTCAATGCATTAAGATTGTGGAATAGAGGTGAAAAAGAGAGTGCAGGCAGGGTGGAATGGGTGGAGAAGAGTGTCAGGAGTAATTTGTGACAGACGGGTATCAGCAAGAGTGAAAGGGAAGGTCTACAGGACGGTAGTGAGACCAACTATGTTATATAGGTTTAAGACGGTGACACTGAGCAGAAAGCAGGAGACAGAGCTGTATGTGGCAGAGTTAAAGATGCTTAGATTTGCATTGGGTGTGACGCGGATGGATAGGATTAGAAATTAGTACATTAGAGCGTCAGCTCAAGTTGGACGGTTGGGAGACAAAATCAGAGAGGTGAGATTACGTTGGTTTGGACATGTGCAGAGGAGAGATGCTGGGTATATTGGGAGAAGGATGCTAAGATAGAGCTGCCAGGGAAGAGGAAAAGAGGAAGGCCAAAGCGAAGGTTTATGGATGTGGTGAGAGAGGACATGCAGGTGATGGGTGTAACAGAACAAGTTACAGAGAACAGAAAGATATGGAAGAAGATGATCCGCTGTGGCAACCCCTAACAGGAGCAGCCGAAAGAAGAAGAAGAAGTTAATACACACTGTATTCAAAACATGATGTTGCACTGCTGACACTGTTTTATTTTTATTTTTTTTTCTGCTGCAGACTAGGCTTATGCTTCTTATTCTTGCAGATAGCTAGAAATTGGAACGTATCACAGTGAGAATCACAAATGTTCTGTGCACCTTTTTATCTGTAATTAGTTTTAAAGCACTCTAGAAAAAAAACTAAAATAATTAACTGGCCTATAGTCAGGTGTGTCCACCAGGATCACTCATGTTTTTGATGTTTTTGTAATCTAGCAACAAAGAGAAGATCTCAGGGATTCTCAGGGATCAACATTTGTATAATCCTCCTAAATGACAGTTGCTGGAATTTGTACAGTGCTATCAACCTCAGCAGCACTCTCTTTGTCTGAGCCATTGATAATATGCAAAACATCTTCTGCAGAGCATTTCTTTTAACACAAGTCAACGTAGGCATTTATGGTGTGTAAGGGTCTCCATTTATATATCTTTTCTGACTCCTATCAAATAGAACAAAACAATACATTGTAGGTGAGTTTTCCCAACGTTTACTCTTCTACACTTTAGCGGTCTGTAGGTCAATTCCAGCTAGCATGCAATTTTTTTCTGGTCCCAAGCCATCTTCCAATACTGTTTATCAGTTGCATTAAATTGTGTGGAACCTACTGTATAAACATCAGGAATCAACAAAGTCAGTCATGTTAGGAGAGTTTGAAAGGGACAGTTGCTGAATTATGCTAACATACAGTATCATGCAAGGTGTGGGAGAGAAGTCATAAGGAAATTAAATGATTCACTCCATGTTTACCACTTTGATGTAAGAGTCCACACTTTACAGTTTACAACAAGATAATTAAATAATCACTCCAGGTTTGCTGTTTTGATTATAATTAATAAAATAAATTATAAGTTAGAAATAAACCAAAATTGATACTCTATCAGTCTTGAGGACATTTTGACAGTTGGTTTGTTTTGGTAGCTAACTTGCAAAGTGAATTTTGAATGTTTCTTCCAGGTTAATCAAAAAAGGTACATGATTAAATAAAGCCACTGTGAATTCTTAGGAGAAACATATTTGAATTTAAATGGTTTTAATTGGAGCGGCATGATGTCACAGTGGTAGCACTCTGGTGCTCCAGTATCCTCCCACAGTCTAAAGACATGCAGGTTAGATGCATTGGCAATGCTACTGGCCATAAAGCGTGACTGATGTGTGTATGCATGTGTGTGTGTATGTTTGCCCTGTGATGGACTGGTGTAGTGCCCAGCGAGGAAAGAAAATATGCCAGACAACATTTTCTCAATGCTGGCAAAAACTAATGACTTTTTTATTGAACATGCTTAAACTATATACAACTGTTTCCTATTCACTCATTACTTTGCCTCCTCCCATGCTGCAGTGAGTGTGAATTGTCTTTATAGAGGTGGAGTGCTTCCAGCCGCTACACTGGCACCCTGTCTGGGGGTTATTCAGCACCATCACTACTAGGGAATATCAAGGTGACTAATCACATCTACTAATCTCATATTCCATATAGTGGACTCTTCTTCAACAACATAATGTCTCCTATTTGTAAATTTCTGGATGGGCAAGCCCATTTGGGCCAGCTCTGCAAAGTGGAAAGGTATTCCCGACACCAGCATGTCCAGAGTTCGTTTGCCAAGTAACACCTAACAGCATTTGGGGCAGAACAAGCAACACCAACGCTAAACTGACTAATCATACCAAACCAGAGACCTTCATGTTTTATTGTGTAGTATATATATATATATATATATATATATATATATATATATATATAGTGGAATGCCGCTGGGGGTGGTACCCAGCTGGGACACCCGATAGGACCAGAGGAGGGCTTGCACCTCCTCCAGACCAAGGGGGGGCAACTGCCCTGGTTGCGTTGGGGACCACGGGTTCAGGGCTTGGAAGCCCAACCCTGTAGGGGCCCATGGTCACCGCCAGGGGGTGCCCCAGTGCCTGGAGAGCCCAGGACCTCAGCACTTCCACCACACTCATAAGTGCTGGGGGGAAGAAGACCGGGGACACCCGGAGTGCTTCCGGGTGAGCAGCCGGCACTTCTGCCACACAGGGAAGTGTCGGGAAGCACCTGGAGCCCATCCGGGCGTGCATAAAAGGGGCCGCCTCCCTTCAGACAGTGACTGGAGTCAGGCGGAAGTAGACGGGAGTCTTACTGGAGAGGAGTGGAGGCGGTCTGAAGAAGGCAGACACTGGAGAGAGAGGCCTGGACTTTGGGGGATTGGTGAAGAGGCACTGGGTTGTGCACCATGAACTTGTAAATATTAGTATTAATAAATGTGTGTGTTGGGTGACAAAACGTTGTATGTCTGTCTGCGTCCAGGGCTCATTCCACTATATATATATATATATATATATCTACTGTATACTAATAAAAGGCAAAGCACTCACTCACTCACTCACTCACTCACTCATTCACTCACTCACTCACTCACTCACTCACT
>NC_053164.1:154379685-154394935 GCF_016835505.1 Polypterus senegalus | reverse complement strand
AGCTGTCCCTGAGTACTGCTGCAATAAATAATTTCATTGAAGGTCGCGCACAATCACTGCGTCGTGAAACCCATGTTTAATAACGTGCTTTAACTCCTATCATCATGAAAATGATATCACATGTACATCTCAGTATTTTAGTTATTCAGAGCTGTAATATAACAAATGTAATGGATACTGTCTCCAGTCGGAGGAAGAGAGCCAGTTTAAGACGCGAGTAGTGATTCACACACATAGAGCACATAGAAGATCACATACAAAACAAAGCATTTAACGTGCTACTTTAATTATGATGTGATTGGAGAAACTGGTTAATTAAATGATTTCAAGATGAAGTTTTCACTGCGACTTTGATATGTGACTTCTTTTTTATTTCCGGCACTGTGCAACTTTGTGAACGTGAGCTTTCAAGTTTCTCCAACACGCTATGTCACTCGATCAACTTCCTTTTATTGATCATACCACGGTTTAATTAAACAAATAGTATGTTTTTCCTTTGCCTCCACTTGGTATTCGCTAAACGCACAGATTCCTGCATCTGTATTTTTCTGTGCATAAGCACATTTCAGCTTTTGTGCTTACGCCATGTTATAGTGCGAATTCTATGCACGTCGTTATACATGAGGCCCCTGGTGTTTCAAATGTGATACAAAAAAAAAAAAAACATATTCCCAGGTAATATTTTAAACTTTTTTTTTTGAACTTTCAAAAAGATCCAATAAACAGTTCAATCTTGAAAAATCTGAATTTTCTGACCATTCATATAGCAGGCTTTATTTAACCTCTCATGTGGCACCTTATCAAATGCTTTCTAAAAACTCATTGCTAATTATGCAAAAAATCAAGATGTCCATGTCTCTGTGTCTGTCCCTCTCGATACTCTTTACATTTATGAAAGGCATATGAAGATCGTAAAGAAAGCATTTACATTTACTAATTTGATTAAATTAGATTAGAGATCTTTATGGTTACATACATTACAGAGCACAGTAAAGTTCTTATGTCACAGTTGCGGTGATGTAAAATAAATACAGTAAATAAGAGTAGCAGAAGACAAATAAATTAATAAACAAATAAACAGCATTAATATATAAATACAGTAAAGAAGATAAGGGTTGAATAAGTAACGAACCTGTAAAACACACATAAACCAGTTGGTGGGTACAGTACACAGTGCAGAGCATGTAGGATCAGGTCTCCTGGAGCTCAGCGATATTATGGCCAGGGTGATAAGCTGTTACTGAAGTAACAGCTATGGGTATATAGACTAGACTGAACTAGACTAGACTAGACTGGACAATGATCTAGTTTTTGCCTTTCATTGTCAGTACAAATAACAGCAGGAGAAAAATATAATGCTCTTTTTAGAATGTAAAAAATGTCAACCAAATAACCATGGTAGTCTTCTCAAGGCTGGTGCCAGCTCCACATGCAGTATGTAAGCACCAGGTCAACAAACACAAATCACAAAGATTAATGCATGACTGCAAGCCTGATACAAAGGAAGGAGTTTCAGATTTATGAGGCATTTAGATTAATTCATAGATGTGATCTACATGCTCAGTTGTTAAGGGCTGAACCTTTACTCCTGTACTAGGAACAGTAATTAGCACTTATTTAAACTAGCAGGTATGGGCACATGAAGGTCGGAGCACATAATAAAAATGATAAACTAGACAAAATTAAATGATATTCAGATAAAAATACTGCAGGAGAAAATACATAGCCAGGAAAGAAATGTAACAGCAACAGAAACAGTCAAATGTCTATATTTAAATGCAAACCTTATTAATAATAAGATTACAGAATTAAAGCTTGATTCAATATGAAGTATTAGAATTATGGCTAAAAGCAATTTACTGAGCCGAATTCCAACTGAAAAGACTGGAGTTGAATAAAAAAGACAAAAGATATATGCTAGTATTATAGAAAATGAAAATACTCTAGTATTAACACTACAAAATTGATTGAAGTATTTAAAAAATATATAGTGTTGGCAAAATGTCAAGAACCTAGTAGAATATGAATGCTTACATTATATCAACATTTAATAAAGAACATAAAAACACATAGATGTGTCATCTTTCACATGTTTGATTTGGTGACTTACATTTGTGGCCATTGGTTCTATAAGATTCCCCAGTCTTTTGCTCATTTATTTTAAATGAGACTTTGTATTTTGGTTCCCATATCAAACAAATCTTGCATTTGAGGACTGTATATTCTTTCTCTCTGTGGATTGGTTTTTCAATTATAATTTTTTGTAGGTGTCACAGGGGTCACTTCTTGTTCTTTGTTGAAATGGGAAGTGAGCGCACATGTGATAAAATTACAAATTAGTGTAAATATGCTGTGCTGGGCTGGCGCCCTGCCCAGGGTTTGTTTCCTGCCTTGTGCCTTGTGTTGGCTGGGATTGGCTCCAGCAGACACCCATGACCCTGTAGTTAGGATGTAGCAGGTTGGATGGATGGAAGAATGTAAATATGTCTATTTAGTGTAATAAAATTCACCCCAGACTACCGCTCAAATTCATTTTTGCTTTATTTTGTTTTTCACAAGTTTAAATTAAGCAGAAGGATAAAAAAAATAAATATAAACTGGCAGAATCGGTGCTGCAGGGTCATACTGGAATGGCAGGTATTCAGTAGGCATCTGTGATTGCTATGAATGGAAATGGATAGTATAAGGATTCTCATGAGTAACTTGGTAGGTGACACATGCATGAGAAGGGGGTAATATCAGGCAGTTATCTAAAAAGGTGGTTTAGACCAATAGGTAGTGGGACAGTAAAATGCAGTGCAGTAAAATGGATGCAGTCAGGAGACCATAGTGATGGATAAGATGTTAACAAAGTAAACATGGAATGCAGTCAGGATTGCAGACAGTGGTACAGGTAGCTAGTGCCTATGAGAAGTATCCCATGGTATCTTATTTAGCTTGAGAAATAGTATAATTTAAACAGTATAAACCAGTATATTTTCCAATATTTCCATCTGACAGCTCTACAACAAAATGCAAGAAAGAATTGCAAAAGACGTGGCTATAGTAGATTGTCGACAACAGATGTTTAGTCCAGCATCAATATGCCACCTTGTATTTTGATCACTGCACATTACATTAAAGATTGGAGCTTAATACCTACAAACCATATGGCCAAAATTCCAGATGAGTGGATACAACAGATAAAGGTGCCAAAATTATTACTGTAGACCACAAAAAGGTTTAACTCCTAGCAATCTAACTCCTAATTCAAATCAACACTTCCAGGTTAAAAATGGGGCTTAAGGCAATGGTTCTCATCCTGTGGGGCGGGCCCCCCTAGGGGGATGCGAAGTAACAAAAAGGGGGACGCAAAGATATGAAAAAAGAAAACAAAAATCGAAAATATGAAAAATACATTTATTGAAACCAAATCAAATTAACTTAAATTGCATTCTGATACTAGAAAAATAAATACAGAGTTAGATAAATGTCGATGAAAGCTAAGTAGGTATAATAAAATATGCATCTATGATATATCATTAATTAAAAAAGAACAAATTGGTATTAGTGGGCTCCTTTCCAAAAAACCTTAGGTGGGCGCGATTAAAACTGTTATGAAAACTCAGGTTGCAGATACTTAAAAGTTAAAAAATGCTGGCTTAAAGCTTATTAAAAGTTCAAATTCCAAAATATGTCCAGAACACAGGAGAGGAAATCCATAAACTTTTGGTACAAAGGACACAGAAAAACAAAGTTCTTTAACATTTAAATATTTCTTGATAAATCTGGGAAAAGGCCTAAAAAGGCAAGGCAAGAAAAAGGATAAAAAATGAATAGACACATTATAAATTAAACAAATTCAATAAAACATAAACCAAAAAGAGAACTTTAAAGACAAGTAAGGGTAAAAGTTAGTAGATCCAGCAGAGAAACACCAAATCGAGAAACTACTATATAAAGCCAAAATGCAATGCTGAAGCTGCAGTATAAGCTGCTGCTTCAATGTTTGTACAGCTATAATAATCATCCACCTGCATTTACAGGCTTCACATAAAAGGGAGCAATGCAAATAAAAACAAAGCAGATGAATAAATACAGAGTAGAATATGAACAGCACAATAAATAAAACAATATTCAATATATAGCAAATAAAAAAAAACAATTTTCAACTTTAAATGATAACAAAATAAATACATAAAAAGAAAGTGCATCTAATATAGGGATAAAACTCTGGCTAATCTGTAACACTCTGCTTATGCATAACAAAGCCAAAATAACTTTTACATGGCAGTGAAATAAAGTGATCCCCCTTTATACACCAAATTTATTTTGCTGTGGATTCATTGTCTTTTATTTAAAATACTGTCTGATCTACTAGAATGCTATGAGAAAGAGAAATACAGATATTGAGAGATAGATACTGATACAGTGCATTGCCAAACTCACCATATGACAAACCACCTCAGGATCCCAAATTATGAACTAAGTGCAGCTGTGCAACGGGTGACACCTCAGCACCACACTAATTTGAATGAAGTGGAGCAGTGTGAGGTTTTTTACAGTGGTTGGAGTGCCAATCCTTCCACCAACCCCCAGGTTTTCTCCGCAAGTTGGAGGATCTCCTTGCAGGGCTGGATGCAGGTTAATGTCATACCCAAGTTGGAGCAATTGCAGGTTAAGAGCCTTGCTGAAGGGCCCAACAGAGTGGAATCACTTGTGGCACTTAACAGGATTCAAACTGGCAACCTTTCTATTGCCAGTGCAGATCCCTAGCCTCAAAGTATCCACTCCGAATAGTAAAATATGTCAATATTATTCAAGTGAGCAAAGTCATTGGTTTCCAAACACATTGTCGGTCTGAAGGTTGTAACCATTTTAAACTTGTGTAGATTAAGTATAATTCCTTAAAAGGCAGCAAAATTGCTCTTTTGACGATGTATGGGAACAAGCAAAGTTCTCTAAGTTCTGCAGTATTTCATATGAACTGCACTTATACAAATGATACCTTGCAGTAACATACATGTAAAGATGTTAAGATGAATTTAAAATATACACAGTTAGATCCAAGACATTTTGATCACAGCTTATGCAGTGATCATTTGTTCATGCAATGCAATAACACAGCTTTACTCTCAGAACCTATGCATAAGGTACTTGTCAGGAGGCTGTGCAGTAGGTATTTTTAAAAAATAAAATGGAATAAATACAAGTAGAATGATAGCTATCTCATATGTTGTGTTAAGTCATAACAAATCACAAAATATATCACTAGTGATGAGCGAACCACTCTAAATTCACTTTGCCGCGTGTTCAGTGAAATCCTGGAAATGTTTGGGAACTCAGCCAAATGCATTAAAGTCAGTAGGGAAGGAGAAACTAAACAAGTATTGAGTTATAATAGAGCATAGGTCTTTTAAGTTTCCCCGAAGGTTAGGGAAACATCTTCAACTGCGTAGAACCAAGTGTTGTGGTTAAATATATGACCTGAGCTGAGAGGCAACAGTACTTAACACCATGCCTCCCTAAGATAAAATTAACAGTAACCCGACATTTGCGCAATAGACATATGAGTAGCAACAAAATAGCGCGGATTAAAACGCAGCGTCAAAATCGCACCCAAAAAATAGCTAAGTTTCATTAAATATAAATTACTAGTTTAAAGCATATATAATAATGTTTATTTTAGAAGTCAATATTATGAGACACAGCACGCAGATAGCCCTTAAGATCACGCCCTGTATATGTAGGAAGAATTGCAGCAAGACGTCTTGATAGTTGAGCGTATTTAGACTTGCTGGCTGCCTGACTGCTGGTAATTCCGCTTTGTATACGACGTGTTATGCCAACCCTCGACTGAGTTATTTGTTTGCGGCATGCCATCAGCACGTCACGCAGATAGTCCTTAAGATCATGCCCTGCATATGTAGGAAGAATTGCAGCAAGATGTCTTGATAGTTGAGTGTATTTAGACTTGCTGGCTGCCTGAATGCTGGTAATTCCGCTTTGTATAAGACGCGTCATGCCAACCCTCGACTGAGTTATTTGTTCGCGGCATGCCATCAGCAGTTATAACAGTTATAACCTAGCACATAATGTGTATATAATGTGCATGTACACATCCCACTCTCTTGATTTTGTCGGTGCACATTTGTTGAAAACCAGTTAGCAAGTTTGTCGGCACTCATTGGTCTATCGCGTTTTTGTCTGCGCTCATATGTCAATCGTGCTTTTGTCGGTGAACCAAAATTAACAGAATTAAAAATCAGAACAGTAAAATTTGTTGCAGACAGCATAAATTCATTAAGGCTTGCCCCCCACCGATTCAATGGCAGGTGCTCACTGTTACATTTATGGGTTCCTCCCCTGGCTGCGGTTGACATTCCTGGTATCTATCTTTTTTGTTCATTTTTTGATTCTTTATCTATGCTCATATCGTTACCTTTGCTATTGATTTACATTTTATGTTTTTTTTTTATTTGTTTTGTGTATAATGTTATTTCAATGTCTCCATGGTGATGCTACCTCAACCATATATAGCTGAAGAAACAAGTACATATTTCATTTATTAATACTTCAAAATATTTTGTGGAGCTCAAAATTAATGGATTTGCTGTGAAGAAAAGACCCTGTCAAAATCAAATCTGTCACAGGTGCTGACTGTGCTCTCCTGTGGCTTGACTGACTAAAGGGGCTGTTTTTCATATTCTTCACTTAGTGCAAACTTGAGTTCAAGTCTGAATAATGAGTTACCTAAGTTAAAAAAAAAAGATCAGGAGCAATATATTTATAACCTAAACTGACAAAATAATTTTGAGAGATACTGTGGAAGGTCATTTGACACTTAGAACTGCCATCAAAATGCAATGACTAATTTGTAGAAGGCAGCTCACTTCTGTTGTTGCCACTTGAAGTTTATGAATCCTGCCATTGTAGTGAGAAGTAACATGACACCTTTTATTGGTTAACAAAAAGATTACAATATGCAAGCTTTCGAGGCAACTCAAGCCCCTTCTTCACTAAGTACACTAAATATTATTGGGCACAATCGTTTAAAATGTATTGATCATCAGCAAACATGTATTTCGCCTGACAGTTCTGACTAGTTTATGAAATCTGGTTATGCTATGTGTAACTCAAACATAGCTTGATGAATAAGAATTTGAAATGCGTCATTCACCCATTGCATTTCAAAGCAGTAAGCTAACATGCGCAGTGGAAATGGAAACGAAGCATGGAGCATGATTCAAAACACTTTGCTGACATGTGCACTGGGAATGAAGCGCATTTCAAAACACTGAGCTGACATGTGCTTTGGGATTGAAGCGTGGAGCATGGTTTGAAACACTGAGCTGAAGTACATAGGTAACGTTGCGTTGTACATTGTTGTGAGTCTACCAAACATCTGACACTTAACACTAGAATTACCAGAGCCTACGAAAAAACTCGTAGATCCGTCCCACCTTAAATCGCTTCTTAAATCCCTTCACACCTCTCCGCCAGCGTCCTTTGTCCTCTAAATGTGCTGATAAACTCAGGCTTCAAGCAGCCGGCTATTCCAACCCCCACCGACTTAGAACGTGCACAAACTTCTCCCAGCTCATGCCTTGATTGATTTTCTGGGAGTGAAGTGGAGTTTTAGAGTGGAAATAATAGATTGTTGTTTGGAACACACGCATTTCATGTCTGTTCCGTTTCTACTGTAATCTGTGTAAACACATTGTTAAAACAGAAACGTTTTTTATATTCTAGTAGTAGATGACAAAATGTAGGCACAAACTATATAATGTATGAAGCCTGAAGTCCAAATATGAAAGAAACACTTTCAGAAAAGGTACAAATCTAACACAACAATTGCGCTTTTATTCAAAAATATAACTGCAGAAACAAAAAGCCGCCTTAACAAGCGACATTGACAGCTATTCATTATTACTGCCTCTGTGGTGTAATAGAATCAGCTACTGACTCAGAATCAAGAGGGCACTAGTTTAATCCTGCACCTCTCCGTTTTGAGAAGTAAACTGCTCTTAGTCTTACTATTTTAGAATAAAAACATACATTTGATTTCAGTCTGTAACAGCCGGTGTAATTTATGATACTTGTAAAGGTTAGCTTTGGTTTTTTATGGTTTTTTTTAGTCAGTTTTATTATCTCAGCCACGTTCACAAGCCCAAACTCACCCCACCCCTGCATCTGACACTGCTGTTTTCACATAGACGCGTTATAACAGAGGTAAACTCAGCTCCCTTCTACATCGGAGCAAGAATGCACATACCATTGCTTGCATACTAAAGTGTCAGCAGGCACTTTTCGTGGCGTTACACACATTTTTGAGCATGCCCTCTGCACACTACTTGTGACTTTAGGCTTTAGGAAGTAAGTAAATAAATAAAGGTAAATCGTGTCATAAAATGATTTCTTCAAAACGTCACATATATTTGTCTCTTTCTTTTTTTAAAAATGTGCATTGATCACCGCCAGCATGTTGTAGCACACAGCATCTGGCCACCTGCATGTTCTTGCGCGCACTGAATAAGTGCACTGAATAAGAGACAAATATACAGTCTGACTGAGAGAATCAGACTGAAAAAAAGCAAACATTTAGAAATGCCATACTTTTACAGCTGATCTGATGTTGTTCGTTTTCAAATAATATTGCATTAGTGCAACAATATTTTCTGATTGGTACTATTCAGGTCATAAAATGATTTCTTCAAAACGTCACATATATTTGTCTCTTTCTTTTTTAAAAAATGTGTGTTGATCAACGCAAGCATGTTGTAGCACACAGCATCTGGCCACCTGCATGTTCTTGCACGCACTGAATAAGTGCACTGAAAAAGAAACAAATATACAGTCTGATTGAGAGAATCAGACTGAAAAAAAGCAAACATTTAGAAATGCCATACTTTTACAGCTGATCTGACACTGTTCGTTTTCAAATAATGTTGCATTAGTGCAACAATGTTTTCTGATTGGTACTGTTCAGGTCATAAAATGATTTCTTTAAAATGTGACATGTATTTGTCTCCTTCTTTTTATTCCGCTGTTGCGCTGACATCGTGCACTAGAAGGCGTGAGCTTATTCAGTGCGGCAGGAGCATGCAGGTGGCCGGTTGCTTGTACTATCACAAGCTTTTTTAAAAATGTGCGTTGATCACCGCCAGCATGTTGTATGTAATAGCTGACAAGTTAAATGCGTAAGAACATGATTTTAGTAACTTTTGTGTTAAGGATGTCAAACTATTTAACAACTAAATGAGAACAGTTTCAAGCCTTCAAAATGTATAGTCATTAAAATTTCCTTTTACATATGCATTTTGTTACCAGTTGTAAGGTACTTTAAGGTTATTTTAACACATTGATAAACAGGACAGCATGTTAATTATATGGGTTCATCTTGGATAAAAAGTGATATATAATTGTAATTATTAATAATGCTTGGTTTCAGGAGCAACATGAGTGGAACGAAAAGGTCCTGGCAGCAAGTGAAGAATGCGTCATTATTGGCATACGCTCCTGCTGCAGTATTGCCACATTATGCAAAACTGCACAGGCTACTACAATGTCACACGTTCTGTCTGGTGTAACTCTGAGATGCCGCAGGCAGTTAAACCTGGATTTTAACTGTCCAAATGTTGTTTCAATGCGTGCCCTTGTCTTACAATGGGCATGGTTGAAATGTCTTTCTGCTTGTGTTGCAGGATCTGTATATGGTGTGAGAAGAAACGGTAGACATGGGTATCCTCTATCACCAAGCAGCACACCAGGAAAAATTCCTATAATGGAAAGTAAACACATTAGACTGTAGTATAATAAACTATAGTATATTTGTGACTTTTAGTTGACTTGCCTTGTCTGAGGCTTTGAGCCAGTGAAGACTCGCGAAAAATTCTGGCATCATGTACTGATCCTGGCCATTTTGCCACAATGTTTGAAATTAGATGTTCAGCAGTGCATACCATCTGAAACATTTTAGGAAATGGTAATGACATACATTGCTAATGTTGGATGACTACACTTTCACCTCTTGTATATAAATGTGAGATATTATCAGTACTTACCTGTACATTAATACTGTGATATGATTTGCGGTTTATGTAATCAGGCTCTGTTGGACCTGCTGGAGCCTTTATCCTCACGTGTGTACAGTCAATGGCTCCAATGACGTTAGGAAAGCCTGACAAATTAAATTCAGTTACTTATCAGGTAATGATTTATGTGCTGTAAATGAGTAGATGTTTAAAGATTAAGCACCTTTAATTCCAAAGAAAGTTTCCTTAATGGCAAAAATTCCTCGGTGGTCAGGAAAGGTAATGAATATATTTAAAAAGGACTTTAATGCAACGCAAACCTTCCTGATTTCACGGCACACTGTAGCTTTGCTTAAATGTTCAGCATCCCCCACACTGTACAGAAATGAAACACTGGCAAAATAACGCAAGCGATACACAAAGACTGTGCAACCGTAAGGGCTTTAGAGCGATGTGTGTTTTAGAAATGTAAGGTTCCAATAACTGACACAAATATGCAATACTGTGTCTACTAAATCTATAGCGCTCGTATAAATAATCATCCGCAAAATGCAACGGATCTATCCTGGGCCGAAGTAATTGTGGAACCTGTTGCCTTAAAGCTCTACGAATGAGCCTCGCTCCCTCATCAACTGGATTATAAATAAATGGGCACGCCATGGTTATTCATATAAAAGCCTTCAATGCACTCCTTGTCATTTTATACTTTCTAAGTAATTAGAATCGCCTGCATGTAATCTGTATTAATTTTATATTGGAGGGTCGATGTGTGCGAAAGAGGGAGAGAACAGCAGCAGAATAATCCCAGCCCCGCAGAATGTCGTGCTGTGACATCACATGGCTTGTCCAATCATATTCATCAAGCTAAACTAAGCTTCACAACTAACCTGCCACGGAGCAGGCTTGTCCAAGAGCATATGTTGACATAGTAATTAAGCGGAGCTTCAGGTTAGCCTCGTTCGGTGGAACCGAATTTGGAGAAATTAAGCCGGGATTATCGAAATAAGCCTGGATTTTGAGGTTAGCTCGCTTCGTGGAACAGCCCTCTGATCTGACTCTAAGTAATAGCGCCAGCATAAATTCAAACCCGATCTGACGCTGCTCGTTTTCAAATAATATTGCATTTGTGCAATGATGTTTTCACATATATTGTCTCTTTCTTTCAGGTGTGTAATAGAAACCACAGCATAGAGAGAAGTGTGTACAACGCTTCTTACAGGAAAAGGCGATGGAAAAAGAAAAGATGATGCAGCATCAACAAGCTTCAGTCTTTATTTACCTTGAGTTACCTTTATTTATTTACTCACTTCCTACAGTGTAAAGGCACATGTAAAATGCAGAGCTTCCCATATACATATACAAAGTACAGTGATGGCAAATGTGCGTTGTGCATTCTTGCTCTGACACTAGATCTGCAGTGTATCACGATACATTCTCTTACCAATGGTAGCAAAATGAAGTGTCTGCATGCACTTTTTGTGGCATTACACATGTATTTTTTGAGAATGTCCGTGCCACATAAATAGCATTCGAGCTATAGCGCATCTCCAATAAATAACATTTGAGCTATAGCTCGTCTCCAAATAAATAATATTTGAGATGTAGCGCATCTTTATGTGATCCAATTTTTCACATAAAGACATTCTATAGCTCGAATGTTATTTATTTGGATCACATAAAGACGGGCTATAACTCGAATGTTATTTATTTGCCACGGACATGCTAAAAAAATACACGTGTAATGCCACAAAAAGTGCATGCAGACACTTCATTTCGCTAGCATTGGTAAAAGAATGTATCGTGATACACTGCAGAGCTATAGCGCGTCTTTATGTGAAAACAGCAGTGTCAGATCTGGCGCTTAGGGAAGGATCCTGAACGCGACTGAGAGAATGAAAAGTGAATAAAAAAAAAAACAAAGCTAACCATTACAAGTATCATAAATTACACCAGCTGTTACAGACTAAAAATCAAATGTATGTTTTTATTCTAAAATAGTAAGAATTAGATCAGTTCACTTCTCAAAATGGAGCTATCAAACTCATGACCTTTTGATTCTCAGTCAGCAGCTGATACCATCACGCCACCGCGCCAGTTATACTGAATATTTGTCAGAATGGCCTGCTAAGGTGGCTTTTTTTTCTGCAGTTACACTTTAGAATAAAAGCGCATTTGTTCTGTTATATTTGTACCTTTTGTGAAAGTGTTTCTTTCATATTTGGACTTCAGGCTTCATACTTTATATAGTTTATGTCTACATTTTGTCATTTACTACTAGAATATGAAAAACGTTTCTGTTTTAAAAATGTGTTTACACTGATTACTGTAGAAACGAAACACACATGAAATGCGTGTGTTCCAAATAAGGATCTATTATTTCCACTCTAAAACTCCGCTTCACTCCCAGAAAATCAATCAAGGCATGAGTTGGGAGAAGTTTGTGCACGTTCTAAGTTGGTGGGGGGATGGAATAGCCGGCTGCTTGCAGCCTGATTTTATCAGCACATTTAGATGACAAAAGACGCTGTTAGAGAGCTGTGAATAATTTTAAGAAGCGATTTAAGGTGGGACGGATCTACAAGTTTTTTCGTAGGCTCTGGTAATTCTAGTGTAAACCCTCTAGTGATATTTTCTTATTTGTATTAACATTACACACTTCAGTTGATATAGTTCATTGACAGGTTCAAATAACAATTCAGGTAGTTTCTGTCAAATTATTATTGTTATTGCAGCTTGCTGTGATTTCCTTTGTCTGATACATAGTGGCAAAGATATATTATATTATTACATATTATATTACATATATTAAAAGCTTCCCTGTAAAATATATTTAACTTCATGTTGTAGGGTTTGGAGACACTGGTGTCATACTTAATTTATATGGTAGAAAATATAACAAAACTACTGTCCAGCATGCTTAATTGTGTGCTTTCATTTCTGATTGATATACAACACTTCCCTTTTAGGACAAATCACTGTAAATAGTGTGGATGCTGAAGTCAAGGACAACAGAAGGCGGACACCAATTAAAAATAAAAAGCAATTTCTTTATCCTTGGTGGCAGAGGCTTTAGCACCTCACAGCTCAGTTTGTCACAGGCAGCCTAGCCTACTAGCAGGAACTCTGTCTTCCTTTATGCTCAAGTTCATTGACAAGAAGAAAAAAAGAAACGCTGCACTTCATTTTGAGGTCACATAGAGTTTGTAAGTACAGTAGCTTAAGATGACTCATTAGATCAATACAAGAGAAGTACACGGTAGTCTTTAGATAAGAGGAACTGTCTGCATATCCAAAATTCCAGGTCCCCTATTCAACTTAGGCTATGCAATTCAGCTATGACTAGTTTTACAGGGACAGCCCTTTGCAAAACATGTACTTCCCTATTCTTCTGCATCATCAGGGTTACAACACTTCAACGGCTATGTGGCAGTTACAATTTAAGAATCTTTTTTCAGCTTATAAAAGGATTAATGTTATACTGTCGGTTAATGCACAGCACATAATAATTGATTATACAATATCAAAAGCTACCTTAAGTATGTACTAGTTTAGTACATTTCTCTTACAAGAATACACTCTTACAGCTTAGTGTCTGCATTGGGTTACAATTTGTTTGGTTAGCTTAACACATCCTTATTTAATGCATAAGTGATACACTTCTTATAGTTCAATTTACCACATTCTTGCACTCAGTCTTCATAACTTTTGTGTCAGTTAATCAGGTGTTTTTTTTTTGTTGTTTTTTTTGGTATTTGACTAAAAGATGCTCATATCAAACAATTTCTGAAAGAGTCATGTGAGCTCTGGGACCTTGTCCCACAGAAAAAGTACACTAGTCCAAACCAATGGTTAAACAATCTGAGGCAGGCAATTTGACTTCAATGCAGTATCTTAAATATATTCTTCAAAGATAAGAAAGCATCTTGTAGATGTAAATTAGTTTAAATGATTTATTTTTCAAAACTCTAAGAAGTATAAAGTTAATAGCTTAGCTGTATGGAGAGCCACAGCTTTTTATATGAAAATATAGTGAGGGGGAGCATCAGGTGCAAACGCTTGATAACGAGCATTACAGTTCAGTACATATAAGCATCTTATAAATCAATACTTTCTGAAAAATGGTACAAAAGTAAATCACAGAAGAACTTTTTAAATTATATATATTTTTACAATTCATGCATTACAATGCATCTTGCTGTCAGAGGTTCATTGTTATAGGAGACGCACAATTGCGTCAGGTGGAATGAGGCTTCGGTTGCCAATCCTAGCCTTGAGCGGCACACAGGGCACCCTCGAGGTTGAATCGTTGGGCTTACCAGCTGAGCTCAGCCCCAGGCCAATGCAGTTCCTCCACAGCTTTGTGGCCATGAATTGTCTCCCTAGTATAACTATCCTCATTGCGTCATCGCCTTTATTAAATTTTGTTAATTTTTTTTGTTATTTTTTTTTAAAGAGCTTACAGTAATGTCCTGGCATACATGCCTCATCATCAAGAATAGATTAATGCCTGAACAAAGCTGGGAGAAGTACCTGATCCATATTTTGGGAAAGTAAGCTGTTATTGATTAGACTTTGAAGCTCAATTTTTTGTTTCCTTTATTATTTTTCTGACAAAATTGTATTCAAATTGTATTGCAAAGGAACAGTGATGTGTTGAAATTATTTTGATAGATTTGTTGTAATTTGTCTCTTTTTTGAAACCAGGTAATCTGTTTATTTTGATTTCCAAAATCTTGAACTAAAATATTGATGTTTGACTTGCAGGGGGTCTTCAAAGGTAGGGAAAGTCAACTCTTAAAAGTATATACTTTTCTGTAAAAAAGGCTTTAGTGTCAGTGCTGTGGTTGTTGTGTGTCAAAATGGTTTATATCATCGGTAAGATGAGACGAAGTTTCATTTCATGGGTAGTATGTCGAGATGCATGGCAGATGGGCATGCACACATTACTGTAACATTTTTAAAACGCTGTTATGTCCCGGGACCGGTACGTGTGCGCGTTAAGAATCTAGATCTTTGAAAATACAAACTAAATTTTCAAGTAGAAAAACATAATATACTTAAATGGACTTAAATGCAAATCTTGATTCTAATGTATTACTGTATAATGATATATATGGGTAAATCATTTCTGATCAAATTTGATATGGCAATCAACAAAGATTTTTTATTATAGATCTGTTGGCTGTTTGTGATGTATACTTTGATCAAAGGTTTGTCAAAGTGTGTCTATTTTCATA
>NC_053164.1:153660835-153670835 GCF_016835505.1 Polypterus senegalus | reverse complement strand
TTAATGGCCAAGGCCTCCCTCTCCACTGCAGCGTGCACCGGTCCCCGGTCCATCAGTTTCCGGCTAAGGTACATCACAGGGTGCTCGACACCATCGACGCTTTGGCTCAGCACGGCACCCAGGCCTGTGTCCGAAGCGTCGGTCTGGAGAATAAACGGAGCCCAAAATCGGGCGTCCGTAACACAGGTGCCGGCGTTAGGGCCTTCTTTAGGTCACTGAGCGCTGTTCTGCTTTGTCGGTCCACACCACGTATAGGGGCGCCCTTTTGTCAGGTCAGTCAAGGGTGCTGCTCTTTCGGAGAAACGGGGAACAAACCGGCGGTAGTAACCCGCAAGCCCCAAGAAAGCCTGCACCTGTTTCTTGGTATTCGGACGGGCCATTCTAAGATGTCTTTAACTTTGGAGCTCTGTGGCGCACCTGTCCTTGTCCCACGAGGTAGCCTAAATATTTGGCCTCCTTTAATCCAAAAACACTTCCGGGGTTTATGCGGAGGCGGCTTTAGCCAGTGTTAGGAGGACAGCTGCGACCTGCAGTAGATGCTCCTCCCAGGTGCCGGAATAGATGACAACGCCATCCAGGTAGGCGGCACTATAGGACTGGTGGGGCTTCAGCACTCTATCTACCAGACGTTGGAAGGTCGCCGGGGCCCCGTGCAGCCCAAATGGGAGGACCTTGTACTGCCAGTGCCCGCTAGGGGTGCTAAAGGCCGTTTTCTCCTTTGCGGATGCCGTTAAAGGAATTTGCCAATACCCTTTTGTCATGTCAAGGGTAGTCAGATACCGAGCCGTACCCAGCCGCCAAGGAGGTCGCCAATGCGGGGCATGGGGTAGGCATCGAACTTGGAGATCTGATTCAGGCGCCTAAAGTCATTACAGAACCTCCAGGAGCCGCCTGGCTTGGAGACGAGGACAATAGGGCTGGACCAGGGACTATGGCTCTCTTCAATTATGTCCATGTCCAACATACGCTTCACCTCCAGTTCGACCTCTGCGCGTTTTGCCTCCGGAGTCGGTAGGGCCTCCCGGACGATTACCCGGGCTCCGTGACTATATCGCGGCAATCAGCGGTCCGGCCGGGTGACTCGCTCACTACCTCGGGATGGCTCGGAGTGTTTGGGCTAACTCCTGCCGCTGCTTGGGGTCAGCTCTTCGCCGAGGTTAAGGGCAGTTGTGCTTGCTAAAAGGGAGAGTGACCTATGGGAGCTGGGGCTCCTCTCTATCTCTCAGGGCTTTAACAGGTTGACATGATAGATCCTCTCACTTTCGATCGACGATTGGGCTGTTTCACCAAATAGTCGACGCAGTCCTTTCTCTCCTTAACCTCGTAAGGCCCTTGCCAGTGAGCGAGCAGCTTCGAGTGGGAGGGCGGGACGAGAACCATAACTTCGGTCCCCCGGGCGGAACTCCCGGAGGACGGAGTTGCGGTTGTAACACCGGGCCTGCGCTGCGCACGAGTCACGTGCTCTTTTAGGAGGGGCCTGATCTTTGTGAGTCGGTCGCGCAGTTGCGCTACGTACTCCAAAATGTTAGAGGAGGGAAGAGCCTCGGCCTCCCAGCCTTCTTTTAGGATGTCGAGGATTCCCCGGGGTTGTCGCCCGTATAGTAATTCAAAAGGGGAGAAGCCTGTAGAGGCCTGGGGTACCTCCCGTAGGCAAAAGCACGAGCGGGAGGAGCTGGTCCCAGTTCCTGCCGTCGCGCTGACTACCTTGCGGAGCATCTGCTTAAGCGCCTGATTAAACGCTCGACCAACCCGCCAGTTTGCGGGTGATAGACTGACGCTTTCAGGTGCTTTATCTGCAGTAATTTGGCTACCTCCTTGAACGTATCCGAAGTGAAGGGTACCCTGGTCCGTGAGGACCTCCTTGGGTATCCCCACGCGGAAAACAAATTTAACCAGTTCCCGTGCGATGCTTTGAGTATTAGCGGAGCGCAGGGGAACCGCCTCTGGGTACCGGGTGGCATAGTCCACCATGACTAGGATATACTTGTGGCCACGGGTTGAGGGCTCCAGGGTCCCACCAAATCGACCCCTATCCTTTCAAAGGGGATGTCCACGAGGGGAATAGGGACTAGAGGAGCACGGTCCCTCCTAGGAATCTGGCGGGTCTGGCACTCCGGACAAGATTGACAGAACCGCCGGACCTCCTCATTGATCCCAGGCCAGTAAAAGCGGAGCTTAATCCTCTCCAGTGTTTTTCGCCCCAGGTGGGCCTAGGAGGTGAGCATGTGCCAGCTCGCATATCTCCCGCCGGAAGGTACGCTGAATTAGCAACAACTTCCGCACCTCGCCTCATGGGTAGCCACCGGTACAACAGATCATTCTCAAGGACAAAGAAGGGTTCCCGCGGTGTGGATCCGTCCGCTGCTGAGCTGTTAGGCAGAACGACGCATTCCGGCAAAGCGCAGGGAGTCATCATTCCACTGCTCCCTCTTAAAGGAGGCGGCGTGGACCGAAATTGATGGTCCAGGCGCCGAGAGGGTCTTGGGGCCTGGGCCTGGGAAGAGTGCCCTGGCTAGTCCCTTCTCCGGCGGAATCTTCCGGGTCAAGGTCCGTAGCCACGAAAGGTCCCCGAGACACCAGCCCATAGGGCCTGCCCTTGTGCACGGCGTGGAGGCCGCTGGAGGGGTGCCTTTTCCCCTCATAACAAGATCCAACGAGGCCCCGGGAGCGGCGAATGGCTTACCGCTGATTCTTTTAGACCAGTCTTGTCCCAAAATCACTGGGAAGGGGGGGTCAGGTAACACAGCGACCGTCATTTGGATTGGTTCCCCCTTCCAGGTGACATAGCAGTGAGCTGAGCGATATGACCTAGTCCCCCATGCACACAAGTGACCAACAAATGCTGTTTTAACCACTGTTGCGGTAAGACAAACGGCGAGCAACAATGGTAATGTTGCTGCGGAATCAAACAAAGCCACCACGGCGTGCCCATTTAGCAACACCACTCCCGTATTCGACTCGCCAAGGGATGCGGCGGGTACAATACCTCTCCGGCGATGTCCAGCTGCAGTCCATAGGCTCCGGGCGATGTGATGGGGCAGTTTGGCAGCAGGTGACGGTCTCGCCACACTTGAAACAGCGGCGGTCCCGCCTCTCTCTGGCTCTGGCTGGCGCTTCTGCAGCGCCGAGGGGCTCGGGGTGGCCGCCCGTCCCTGCGGTTCCCGCGAGCAGGCTTTTCTGACCCCCCAAGTCGGAGGACCGCCAACTGACGCTCCAGGACGTCGAGGAGGCCCGACATGTTCTGATAGGCGTGTCCCCGGACCTGCTGGGCGAGGGAACTGGGCATCGTGATTGACCAGGCCTTCACAGGCCACCCGCTCGACCACTTTCCGCCCGCCGGGTCCTCTGGCCGTAGCCAGCGCCCATCTTGCCCCAGAACTCGACGCCTGGGCGCGGCGGCTTTCAGGGTCAAAGACCCAGTTCCGCCATTCGGCCGCCTGCTGGCCCGGGCTAATGCCGTAGCGGGCCAGTATTTCGGGCTTGAGGAGGTCGTAATTAGCGGCCTCCTCCTCAGGGAGGTCATAATAGGCCCGCGCTCCCTTCAGGTATGGCGCCAGGATGGACGCCCACTCGGACCGCTGCCACTCGTTCCGGGTGGCCGTCCTCTCAAACATGCCCAGGTAGGCGTCGACGTCCTCCGAAGGGCCCATCGGGACTAAAGGAGGAGGCGGCTGCCTGGGCGGGTCTGGTCTCGCCCGTTGGGCTTCCACTAACCTGGCCTTCGTGGCCTCCAGCTCCCGGGTGGTGGCGGCTTGCGCAAGCTGCAGCGCCTGGAGCTGGTCATTCATTGCCTGCAGCACCGTGTTGAGGTCCTGTCCCTCCGTCATTCCGGGATCTCTCTATCCTGCCGACTACGCCAGATGTGAAGGACCGAGGAGACAGCAATAAGGGTTGGGGTTTCCGGCCCCGTATATTGTACAGAAAAAAAAAACAGGTCAAAAATAAACAAAACAGTTCATAACGCGCGACGCCGACTCCTGGCGTCGCGCCATTTTATTGGGGAGGAGCCGGAAGTGGAGGGATGCCGGGAAGGACCGCAAGGGAGGATGGGAAGGATGACGTCAGGGCAAGATGGCGGAGGAAGGGCGGAAGTATCGCACTGCGTCAATCCAGGCCTATGGTGCAGGAAGGTCTTTCTTTCTACGGGAAGCAGAGGGAGAAAGTTAATACCCGCCATTCCCTGGCGCTAATGGTTTCCCAGGTGCTATCGAATCAATCCGCGGCCTCCTACTCGCGCGTGCGTGACAATATATATATATATATATATATATATATATATATATATATATATATGACAGCAGCAATCCAAGCTGTGAGAAAACAGTTAAAAGGAGGTGTGTCAGACGTCGTGGTACATTTTCTGATGCAGCTAGACGAAAATAACTTTGTGACGCTGCCGCCAAATACACAAAACAATTACTTTGACAATCATGTTACATTATTTTTAAAATGTTTCCTTTTCTTTTTCATAACTTCTTTAACACACTACTTCTCCGCTGCCAAGCGCGGGTATATATATATATATAGATATAGATATAGATATAGATATAGATATAGATATAGATATAGATATATATAGATATAGATATAGATATAGATATAGATAGATAGATAGATATGAGAACAACACTCATATCAATGACAAAACAATTACATTAACAATCATGTTACGTTATTTTTAAAATTTTTCCTTTTCTTTTTCGTACCTTCTTTAACACACTACTTCTCCGCTGCGAAGCGCGGGTATTCTGCTAGTCAAATTAATAAGACCAAGTAACTAAACATTCAAATTTGAAGATGTGTCCAAGAAATTAAAGACCATAGTACAAAAGCACCCATTCACCAAAGGTCAAATTACTATGGCAAACCAAAACTCCAGAAGACTAACCTTAGCTAAATAATCCAAAGCAAGGAAGAAACAAGCAATACCACAGACAGGAGAAACTCACTGCCCATAAATGAGCTTGGGGCCTTCTAAACCCGTATATATGGCATTCTCATAATCTGATAATTACAAAAGCAATACAAAAAATAACAAAATGATTAACTTAACAAAAATAATTGCATTGTAACAGAATGTTATTAACAAAAAATTATTAACACAAACAATTGGACATTTACAAAGACAAACAAAATAAATGGAATAAAATAAATCAAACTAAAGCTAGGGACAGAACCACAGAAAAACCATGAAAGATTGGCTGCCAATTTAGGGCAACCTTCAGTATAACCATACAAAATTTGTAACTAAGATTGTAACGACTCACTCAGAAAAGAATGCAAATGAACCACAACACTGTCTAGACCCCAAATTAATCTGAACTCTTGTATGTTCTGCCAATTCCCCACTATATCCCAAACTAGGTGGTGATACTTCCTGTCAGAAAATGTTCGATGATGGATGTATAGAAATTCTTTAGTACCTGGGAAAGTAGCCTGAAATCCTTGAGGCATCTGAGGTGGTACAGATGTTGCCATGCCTTCTTCACCAAGGTGTTGATGTGCTTGGACCAGTTCAGATCCTCCGTGACATGGACACTGATGTATCTGAAACTGTCCACCCTCTCTACCTGAGTGCTGCTAATACTGAGTGGGGTTGTAGTACCTCTGCTGTATCCTCTCAAAGTCCATGACCAATTCCTTTGGTTTGCTGACGTTCAGCAGAAGATTGTTGGCCTGACACCAATGTGACAGACTCTCCACTTCATTCAGCCTGTTCATTGTTTTTAGATAGCAGGCCTACCACAGCTGTGTAATCATCAAATTTTGTAATGGTGTCAGATTTATGTACAGCTGTGCAGTTCTACATGTAGTGGGAGTACAGCAGTAGAATCGCAACATGTTCCCTTTGGAGCACCATTGTTGCGCGTCTGTCAGAAAGTTAAAAATTCAACTGCAGGTTCATGAGCTTGGGGATGAGGTTATTGTGTTAATTGTAGAGTATAGTCTATAAATAGCATTTGCACATACAGTAGTTCCCTCTCATGCTGTTCCAGGTGGGCCAGTGCTCTATAAAGGATCAAGGTGATGACATTCTCTGTGGATCTACTGAAGTGATATGCAAACTGTAATGAATCCACTTGTTTTGCAGAAAAAAAGTATACGTGGTTTTTGAGTAGCTCTCAAAGTGCTTCATTGTTCTAGGTATTACTGCAACAGAATGATAGCTATTGAGGCAGGTTGGATGTCATTTGTTGGGTGCAGGGACAATGGTGGACCTTTTAAACCATGTTGGTATAATAAGGCTGGCAACTAGAGAGATTAAATATTACCATGAAAACTGGTGCAAGTTGATCAGCACAGTTCTTGAAAACACGTCCTGGAATTCTGTCTGGACCAGCTACCTTCTTAAAAGTTCTCCTTACGTCATCTTCCAGCAAAGTAAGTGCTGATTCCTCACAGTGTTGTTTTCAAGCCACAAAAGCATTGGATTCCTGTGCTGTTCACATCAAAGCGCACATAGACATAAATAAGCTCTTCTGCCAGAGTTATTTGGCAGTTACTTTGTTGGACGTAGCTGCTTCACAGTCCGTTATTGACCCCAGACCTTACCACGTGCACCTAGGATCAGACTGTTCAAAACTGTCGTTTCACTTTCTCGACTTTCAGGGCAATTTTACAGCTTCTGTAATTATATTGCATTTAAACACTTCCCTGTTAGCTAAACTCAATGCATCCTAGAGAATGACCAGTGATTGGTCTGTCAAATGTGCTACTTCATGTGTGATTGGAGCTTTCTGCCTTTCTGTTCTGTCTATACAGTAAACAGAGAGCGATTCAGCACATAGTGTAGTACAGCAGAGTCAGCCATGTTTCTGTGAGACAAAAGAAACTACAATCCCAAATGTCTTGCTGAACCTTCATCCTTGTTCTGCAGTGACTGAAAATTGGCTTGTAGGGAACTGGGCAGCCTTGGATTGAGTGCTTTGGTCCTCAGCCAGTTACACTTTCTGATTTGCTTCTCTCAAGGTTTCTTTCTGGTGTGTCTGCTGATGTCACCATTTTTAAAAAAGAGCTGATTCAGTAAATATAGAGTTAAATACAGTAGCTAGTGAGTGAGCTACAATTCTATGTTTATGAGTACCTGGTGATAATAATAAATGCAACCCAAATTAGCAGGTGTTAAATAAATAAATAAAATTACTGTAAGCATACAGTGTGATTGGAGCCCGAAGAACGATGACCATCTTCCGAGGATTCAAGGAGTTCTTCAAGTAATGCAGCGGTTCTTGAAAGGTTCTGCTACAGTATGAATGTTTTTTTATTTTTTTGGCGATATATTCTGTGATGAACTGGGGAGTTCCTCCAAACAAAGCTCCAAAAACTATTTCAAAAGCTCCACAAGAGGAAGGATCCATCAGCATTTGACTTATGCAACAAAACTGTCAAGTAAAGAATCTTTATAAAATGGCAACTTTATCAGACAAAAATGCTCTGTAGTAAAAGAAGCTCAAAAGGCAAAAAGGAGCTCCTTTCAAAGATAGCAATGCAATGGCAAATACTTTGTATGTCCAAACTGCGCAGTTCCAAAAGAGAGGCCAAAAAAAGAACAAATAAGTAAAAAATCCAGTAGTAAGCAACAAAAGAAAGGTAATTCACCACAGCCCAGAATATATACACACAATGTATTTCAAGAAACTATACGTTGTCTCAGCCTTTACAGGGTTGAAGAATGTCCCTTGATGGAGATGGACAGGTGACTCCACCTCTTGGGGAACCAGACAAAAATTACATGGAACATAATATACAAGCATGGACATAGAGAAATTAAACAATACTCAAAAGTAACAAAAAAAATAGAACAATGTAAATAACATAAATAACAATACTAACAGAAACAGCTGAATCAAACATGAGCAAAGAAGACATAAAAATGAAATTTGAACACCAGCCAGGGGAGGAATTGTTTAAGGACCTTTGTAATACAGACATCATAGGTTTACAGTTACCACAGTAGAAAATATACCACCCAGGATGGATTGTGGTGTGATTCCACAACAAAAGACTTGGCATAGTTGACAGCATTTGCAATGAGGACAAGTGAAGAAGGATAGAGGCAGTGCTGGGGAGAGAGCTGAGTAAAAGAGAGAGCTCAACCAACATCACCAGGAAGCACTTCACTTGCTGCACATACAGTTTCTTTATGCCTGAGCATAAGAATTCTCTTACTGCTTTTGCTGCAAAGGAACTGCTTATGTGGGCCATTATAATTGTTACGTTGAAAGTTCCCAGCTGACCACTGGTAGTTACTACAGCATAAAATATGGGATGGATTGTTGTGCGACTCCATGACAATACAACACCCCTACATGCGGACATTGTGTTAGTGCAGGATACCTGTCTACAAACAACAGGTGCTAATCAACTATAGGGGACTGCTCAACACACAAGTAGTTATAATAGACATTCGTCTCCATCACAATTGTAGCATTTTCTAAGATAAATTCAATTAAATGCCACATTTGTCTCTAAACTGGCACATTCAAATATGAATTTCAAGAAATAAATTAATTTTTTTTTTTTTGATTGCCACATTTGGAAGGATATTTACACCATTCAGGCACAATCATCTGAGTGGATGTTCTCTTTACTTTCATTAATAAGTGGTTGAAAAAATGGTATACAACTGCTTTGTCTTTTGCCACATCTCTCCTGTCAGCCAAATGTGAGCAATTGTGGAACATATGGTGCCATTTTAGCTTGGCTGAGCTGCATTCACCATTTATTACTCCTGTTGGCTGCTGGATTAGATGACCGTTCCCAGCCAGCCCCATGATATTAGTGTTCTAAATATCCTCTAATGTTCGGCACAGCATCTTGTGTCTGTGCAATTCATTCTAATGTTCCCTCTTAGTGTGCAGCTTGCTTCAGATTACCAGTAAAAACAAAAGTAGACTCTGCAAGTTTGTATCTCTTAGGCAAGGTACAAACTGATAAAGTATTCTTCATGTATTAAAGGCCTTTCCTCCCAGAACAGTCGCACACTGTTTCATTCCATAATTCTTATAGCCATAAAGTTTGTCTTTAGAAAGCTAAACAACAAAAGTGTCACCTTGGCAACAACATCCACTTTTCTCTATTAGGTCTTGTCACTTTCTCTCATCCCTACAAACTTTTTGCCTTATAAACCCTTAAGTCCCCAAAGTGAATATGTGACAATACATGAAAATCACAAACAGGAGTAGAACAAAAATGAGAGATTGGTTTGAATATCAAATATACAAATACAACTCTTCTTCCACAATTTCAAGTACTAAATGGAACATGGGAGCAGTACTCGGACAGCTCACTTAACCTGTACTTTTTGAGATGTGTGAGCAAAGCCTGCAAAGACTCAGGCAGAACACACAAAGTCTACAAAAGATAGTTCATAAGTTAAGGTTCAAACCCAGGGCTTTTGAGCTGTGAGGCAGCAGAGCAAACCCCTTCTCTACCATATAATTTGTAAGCAATGTAAAGATCATTTACTTGCATTGTTTGCACAGATATTTAAACATATTTACATGATGCTTCTCTATACTTGAGTCTGCATTACTCAGTTTTTGATCAGTATTTTTGAATGTTTTCACTTTTAACTTGACAGCCTTCAGTGTGATTGTTGAAGTTATTGATAGTGACAAGGTATGACACTTTCCTCAAGTAAGGATGATTTAGAATGACAATAATCAGCACAGAACATTTTCTCACTTTAACATGTAAATACTTTGTGAAATATACACTGACCTCAGTATAACCTACATAATCAGTTACTTGCCCTGCAGCACCCTTTGTGTGCAAAAGAACAGTTGCAGAATAAATTTCTATATGCAAAAGATCCTGAGACTAAAATGACTTTGACAGACAGGTAACATGGGAGCCATGTTCTATGCTAAGGGCAAGGAAAACAAGGCAACCATATGGAATAGCACATTCAGAGGCAAATGTATGCATGTTAATTTCAAACTTGAGTTTAATCTACTTAAATTACCATGTTGTGTAACATATATAGAGAAAAGGGTTA